>NW_026623669.1:551773-566548 GCF_030028575.1 Malurus melanocephalus
CCAGAGCTGCTGCTGACCAGCACCCCCAGAGCCCTCTGCACCCCCAGAGCTGCTGCTGACCAGCACACCCAGAGCTCCAGAGCTGCTGCTGACCAGCACCCCAGAGCCCTCTCTATGTTTTTTGCTGCATTGTCTGAACTCTGTATCTTAGATTTGCATTGAAAATGTCTAGCCAAACACATCTACTTCAAATGAACACCACTGTGGTTCATTTCTCTTCCATTGTGTAGTCCCCTGTTCTCCCACACATGTATTTTTAGTTCTGTCTATCCTGTCCTTTTTCTGTGACTTCCAATTACTTACTATCATCTGTTTACAATTTGCGTCAAGGCATGGGAAAACAAAATTGGGAAAATAAAATTGGGAAAACAGTCTTCCTCAAAAATGATTCAACTGGCAGCCCAAATTTTCTCACGTAACTGAAACAAAATACTCCTGTAAAAAATCACTGGCAGATAGACTGAAAAGCACTACTCTGCTGGTTTGATGTAAGTATCCCTGTAATGACAGCTCCATCTGTCACAAAAATACCCTAACATAGGAGAGGGATTTTTTCCCCTGGGAACGCTGGTAGCTTGTTGTCCTAGGAGTTCAAAGATTTCTGGAATCAGGAAAGAGATTTTTGTCAATTGCCTTGAGGTGTCATCGACTGAGTGTCAGGTCATAGATGTATGCGTGTCATGATCTGGGCATTTGTTACAATTTAATTTTAAAATGTAAATCTATTATTGGTTTATTCAGGTGCAAATATTAATACTCAGGGCAAATGTTAATTTTCATTTAATCAGTGGCTGGAGAACATTACAGTCTCCTGGTATTTTAATCAGTGGAGATAAATAATAGAGAAACAATCATTACAGAAATTTCCAAGAGAACTCTTCTGCTTTTGCTAATGTATCCAAAAAGATAACACTRTTTTCTGAATTTCTGTTAGTTTACATACCTCCCAAGAGTTTTCACACGGTCTCAGAAACACAGCCATGTAACTTCTCTTTTATTTGAACTTAATATATTTTCCTATTTGTTAGTATTTTGAGGGATGTCTGAACAATCTGTGATGAGTGCTTTTTATAGGACTAAAATTACAAACTCCAAATACATCTCAATCACTGGGACAACAAAAATGTTTTTCAAATAATTAAAATTCTGCATTTGGTTGTTATCAATTTATGACTGCAATGAAGTATTGCTATTGCTCGTAACAGGACGTAAGCCTTGTGCTGAGTTTCCAAGGCATCAGAACAGAAGCTTGTTAGTTGTCTGAAYGTTCTTTGATCTGCTTGTAACTTTGCTTCCCCTGATGAGGAAGCAGGGATAACTGTTTCCCCTGATGCAGTGGCTATCCTCCTGTTAATATGGCTCAGGATGTTAGTGTCCATATGCTGGGTGGTGCTTAGCTGGCTGTACACCCGTTCTTCCCAGTCTCCTTCAGCAGAGCTTCTCCCTTGCTGGCCAGTTCCCTGCATTGTTGGAAGAGTAAGTGTGTCCTGGGTATAGGACTTAACACCACCGTTTGCTGAATTATGTCAGGGTCCTGCTTGGCCCCTTTTCCTATCTGTTCCTGTGGAATTCCACCTCCTGCCCCTAAGCCCATCTGCTCAGGATGCATGGTTTGGTTACTTACAAAACTGCTGAAGGTGCACTCTTTTTCCTACCGGGTTATTCACAGACACTAGACACAACAACACTCAAGGACAGACCCTGACAAAATACTCACGTTAACAGCTTTGGTAGGGAGCAAAAGGCTAAGTGCTGCACTTCAACTCCAGACAGTTTTTCATCCATGTAATTGTCCATCCATCCACCCAGATGAGGTACAAAAAGTACTGCCAAAGTCAATTTACTATAACTTCTTCCTCTTGTAAGTAAACATTTCATTTTGACATAAAGTATAACACTTGGGAAGTAGTTACTCAACAGCACTAAAGGAATTCTGTATTAAACTCAGACTATAGGATTTAGATCACCAAGGAGCAGAACTGACAGAAATTCTTTTGACAATTTAAGTCTTAAAAAGCCTCTTTAAAGAATTTCTAATGTTTGAAAAAATGCAGAGAAATCTGAAAGTGTGTCTATGGTAAGAATATTTGGATTTATTTTGGCACAAGATTTTGATTACTGTTCAGTCATCATGAGGGTTACTTCAATACTCACTGAGCAAGAATTAGGTTTTTAATTTATATCTCTAGCCTACAGGTGTGAAAAAGGCTAATCCAGAATACAGTGCAAGTTGTTTTATATAAACATTGACTACTGTGTTAACATATGAAAAATGACTTCTGAATGAAGATAATAAAAAATCATTTTCCAAACATCAAAATGAGGACTGCTGAAAAAAAAAATAAATAAAAAAAACCACCACCCACATGCATATCTTTGAATACAGAATAGCTGTGTAAATCTTTGCCTATGAACTAGTGAACCATTGACCCATTTCTCCCATGATTTCCTTTTCCATTTCTGARTATGTCACAACTATTGCACAAAACTACTAGGACAAGGTTTGGACTTCAGCAAAGACAGCCAAGGGGAAGGGAACAATAGTTTCTTTTATTACCTATTTTTTATAATGTGCCTACTTCATTCTGCAAAGACCATGGTTAGTAAGAACATGTGTGTGTATGAGAAGTGCCTGTCCACTTCCACCCCTTCCTCATGAATCTGTTATGAAGTTCAGAGAGGTTTTTAAACCTCTTTGTCTTTTAATAAAAAAGTCTTTAATAATGGGATAATCTTAGCGTTCCTGAGTAGAGTTTTTCTGAGCTGCTCAGTAGTGCCTGTAGAGAGGCTGAACTTCAGGCTTCCTTTATAACAGACGGATAAATTACTGCTGCTTTTTATACACTGTGGCACTGGAGATTAATTATCTCTCTAACAAGTCTAGTTATTTGTGGATATTTATTTTATATGATACTTTCCATCTTCCCATATATTTGTTTTAGGAAGAGTTGCCAACATATTTTGTGGATTTCTTCTGTTCAGAAGTTTCTGAAGCACGCAGCTTAAAACAGTGTGGCTTCTAGCATTTAAATGGCTTTTGTTGCCAAACTTTGTTTAAGACTGTGGTGCTTTGGCAAACTGAGATGTTGCCCTGGGAACACTGCTAAAGCCCTGAATGCTTCAGTCTTTCTCTCTTACTACACTCTGCAATAGAGGTATTACTAGGTTTAATTATGAAGGCTCACATTGCTCAATGTAATGAAATTTCTGCTCATAGTAAGCTCTATGTGCTAAGCCAGTGCCTTCCTACTTAATTTTTARGTAATTTTTAAGGCAATTAATTTTGTTGACTGGAGAGCTTTGGGGCTATATTCCCATTTTGTTATTGTTTTAAGTACCAAACAGCTATTTGAATATTTTCTTGTTGCTTACTTGTTTCAGTGTAAAAGTATTGACATGAAACAAGGTTTTAAAACAGGAAGTTGAATTTCACTAATGCTTTGTCCCTAGCTCTGCTTTCTGTGAGATCACTTTTTCACCGTGGCCCTTCTGGTACATAGTGACTGAGATCCATCAGCATCTCCAGAACCTCTAGCAGGAAGGCTCACATCTCCTGCTGTGAACATGACAGCAAACATTCAGGAAATGGAACAATCTTCTCTTTTGGCAAAAACACTGTGTTCTGCTGTGGCTGAGAATCACGGAACCACGTCTATGGGAAATACACACTTCTGGGTGTTTGGAAGAACACTACTCGGAACAAGGACAACCTGGAGCTGTTCAAATTCAAGTATCTTAAACAAAACTCAGGCACAGCTCATTAAAAGCACAGCTGCMTGCTGCCAGACGGTGGGAACTTATTTGTGAGAGACCAGCAAGAGCACGACTGCGATGTGGGGTTGGATGAGCTGCAAGCTGAGCACAGCAAAGTCAGCCACAGCCTCAGGGCACCTAGGCAGGGCAGTGACAGCAATGGGACGTGCAGTCCAGCAGTCATCAGGTGACAGCCAGGTACGCAGCCATGTCCCAGCTCAGTTAGAGAAATCCTTATGGTAGTTCAGGGAAGTGGTGGAGCCACCATTCTTGGGGATATTTAAAAAGTGTGGAGGTATGTCAATTTGCTACATGGTTTAGGGGTGGACAGGCAAAACTGGGTTAATTTTTGGGCTCGGTGACCCTCAAGGTCTTTTCCAAACTAGATGATTCTACGATTCTATGACGGAGAGTGGTGACAGGCAGGGGCCGACGGCTCGGGGAGCAGCCAAAACGGGTCTTCTGGGCAGAGGGGTGCGGGGAAGCTGGTCAGGGCCAGTACGCCACAGCGATGCCTCAATGCGATTCTAAGATGCAATTTGCTTTAGTTATCTTTTTATTATAATTATTCATTTATCCCTCCCTCCACTCGTGCTTTTACGTAAAGGATCTTTCCTTCCTGCTCCTGATTGACAGCCAGAGAAGCTGCCGCTGCTTTTCCCTGGGAGGACCGGCCCGGGCTGCCGGCGCTGCGAAGCGGCGCTCCCCGGGAAGGCGGCGCTCCCGCCGCGGCCGGACCGGAGCGGAGCGGAGCGGCAGGAGGGGCCGGAGCAGCGGGAGCACCGGGAGCGGCAGGAGGGGCCTGAGCAGCGGCAACACCGGCAGCAGCATGGTGGTGCCGCCGCTGCTGCGCGCCGTCATCATGGGGCCGCCGGGCTCCGGCAAGGGCACSGTCTCCGCTCGGATTATCAAGCACTTCGGCGTGAAGCACCTCTCCAGCGGCGACCTGCTGAGGGACAACATGCAGAAGAAGACAGGTGGGAGTGCGGACGGCGGTGGGCTGTGTGCGCGGCGGGGACGCTCCCTCTCCCCGCCGTCCCCACAGCCCCGCGGGGCTCCGGCGGGACGCAGCCCCGGCACAGCCCCCACAGCGCCGGGAAAGCGACTCTCGCTCCCCACACGCATTCCTGCGCCTGGCGCTGCTGCTTCCCACCCTTCCGCCTTCGGGAACAGAAGGCGCTTCTTCGAGGGGGTTTGCCCCGCAGCCCCACCTGTGTGTGCCCTCCCTCACCCAGGCAGAGAGGCTGGTTGGTTTCACACAGCTCTTCTGCAGGCCAGAGGCCACCGCAGCGGGCCTCGTATCTGCAGCCCTGGGTCCTCCACAAGCTTGGCATCCTCTTCTTGGTGGAGAACGGGGTTATGTGGGATTATCTAATTTTCCTTGTTTTGTTACACCTCATTGTCTCCTCATCTTGGTGCTTTTTGTGAGCATTCAGTGGTTTTTGTGGATATTTCTAATAGCTCTGACAGTTTCTGAGGGTTTCTACAGCTGGAAGCATCTTAAAAGGGAAAAATATTCACATTTTTAATGGGCAGGGCAAGAGAAGGAATTCTGGACAACCAGACTTTGGATGTCTATTTGATGGCTAGAAGTAGAGGCACTTAGAATCATTAACAGCTATTCCAAAATTAGGCCTAGTCCTGAACTGGTACGCGTAACATAAGGGTGCTTTTCAGAAAAACAAAGGGCAAAATTTTCAAACTGCATAGCTTTTCAAATTACTGTTGTTTTAGGAGTTCATAATATGCTTATATTTCAGAATGATCTGTGTTTACATGCAATGGTGCTTCTCTTAGGTAAAGATATGAATTGTTTTTGCTGTACAATCCTAGCTTGACCTCTGGCCTCTGTTGAAGTGCCACAGCCCTTCTCTCTGGTGGATTTTTTGCAATGATGGAAGGTCCCCTCCTGACTTGCACACCTGCTTTTTTTTTATGGAGGGGTGAAAAGCTTTGTAAGAAGCATCTCAGGCTGCATGTGAGGAAGTTCATGTGAATGAGAATATTATTACTTCCAGCAACTTCAAGCTGTGGAATACTACATTCACTTGCAAGTATCACTGTAGTATTATGCTTAGGTAACTGACAGTCTTAGTTTTGGAATACTCATAAACATGTTTGAAGGTGAAAAGTTATCTGTATTGTGAAATCAATTGTGATTTCCACGTGTCTTCACACAAATTCTKCTTAGTCGGTAAGGATAATGACTTTGGTATAGTGACTGACTTTACTACAGTTAATATCCATAAGTTGAGAATTTGCAAGGAGCACACCTGCAAAGACATATCTGATCATATCAATACTATTTCTGTTTGATAAGTTTTTATTTACAGAGAGCCATAAAACTTTTCTGTTAACAAACTTTCATTGTAAAACCTAGTGCRTAACCATTATAGAAAATTAGGGAAATCTGTTACTTTACCAAGTGCTTTGGGGTTTACATTGTTTACTAAATACTTTAGGCTTTGTGCAAGATCGTAAACCACCAGAATCAAGCTGAAGAGTGTGTGAGATGAGGAAATTGCAAGTGGAAATATCATATTACTTGAATCAAGGAGAGAGGCTGAAATGATGTGAAGTGATTAAGCAAAGCGTTCTAGGTGGGTTTGACAGATTGAAGGCAGTGAAGGAGAGCAAAGTTGAGAAATGGAAGTGTAGCAGACAGGTTGAAACCCAGAATATGACAAAAGAAGTCAGTACATGGCTTGAGAGGTGAAGGTTGGTCTAAATTAGCTAGAGCAGAACTTACCAGAATCTGCTACAGAGTTTCTCATTCAAGTAAACCCAGACAAATTTCTCTTGCAATTGCATTGAAAGTCAGTGGCAAGTTGCAGAAATGGTTTCCAGAGGGTTGAGATAAAATATGAGGTGACAGGACAGGGTAATACACTGAAAATAGGAGAACAACGGAAGGGCAACTCAGAGAGCCTTGACAAGTTCAGTCAAGGCAAAGAGTTAATGAGTTTTGATCATAATACAAGAGTTCTGCAATTTCCATTTCTTTGGGAAATGGGTTGCACTAAGATAGGCAGTTAAAACACTTGGAAAATTAAGTACAATTAATAGTAGTTATACAGTGCAAATTTTTGCATTTGCTTTCTTGTGAGAATGGACATTGTTGAAAAGTCCTGTGGAAGATGAGTGTCCTTATGAATCTGCAATTATCGTGTTCTGCTGCTTTGGAAAGTGGAGAATCTGTGACCATCTCTCTAGTGCTAAGGAAATTATTGTCCGATTGTGGCTAGAGCTTGTTTGCTGCAATGTGGTTAGAACATGTCTCTCTTCGGTAAAAGCCTGGAACATGGATACCTGTTATCACATAGAAAGGAAGGAAACCTGTGTTGCCTTTAGTTCCAAAGATTGTCACACCTGTAGTGTTTTCAGACCCAACTTGAAAAAGCTGAGATCTAAATAAAGCCTACAAAACCTCCTGAAATCTCACTACCAACAGCAGGGGTGGAAAAAAAAAGCTATGATCTAGTGTACCACCTTTTTGTCTTAATACATAACCATTTTATAGTTATATATTAACTATAGTTGTGTCTATAGTTGGGTATAGTTGAGTCTTTTTTTTTTCCTTCTGTGATAGTGCCTTTCTAAACGTCCTGAGTTCTGTAGAGATGGGCAAAAGGCAGCATTTTTCCAGCTCCGTTGGTCTAATAATAGCTTACCATACCCTAAATCTCTCTGGGCCCAAAAACCCATGAGTCTTTCCGAAGTATGTTAGAACGTTCTCTGTGAACCTTGTCTTGCACATATTTTTAGATCATTGTGGCTAGAGCAATGCTGCAGCATAAACTAGGAGCAGATCCAAGCATCAAGTACACATTAAACCATCTAGACATGATTTACTCCTCCTCCCAACCTAGTTTTGCAGGATACATGGTTCAAAGCATACTGGAATAATAAAAGAGGAATAATAAAAGACRCATGAAGAAGGGAGGTAGGGAAGAGACACTTTGTACCCAGGCAGACTGTCATCTTTTTTCCAGTTTGTGATTTGCTGGAGGATGCAGGCACCACAATCTGACTCTTTTGCACATGGTGAGAATTACTGAAGTCTGGCCAAGGTGCATAAGGCCCATTTCTAAATGGGCTTTATACTTTTCAAAGCCTGACAATAGATGTGAACAGGCAGGTAGGGAAAATTGTCTCTTTATTGTTTTTTGGGGTTCTTTTCTCATCACCAGAGCTACTATATGCTTACTTAAAGGGCATCTGCTGCTTTTTAGTTTCCTCATCTGAAGAAGGCCCTGTGTCCCGTTGCACATTCCATGTACTGAAKGATGCGACTGGCATTTTTCATTGCTTTCTGCTGAAAGTCGTCATATCTGTTTTCTCCTCTGTTTAGTTTTCTTAGCTAGATCTGAAATGGCTGCAAGTAAAGGCTTCTGCAGTTCCACAATAAAACCAGTCTGGCTGCTCTTCTGCATGACTTAACATAATTGGGTAATTGTTTTATAAACAAAAAATAGGGAAGCTTTGTGCCTRGGACACAACCCGGGCAACTGAATTTGTTCCTGGCTATATCCATGATTTGGGTGAACTACAGCATGTTACTGCCTGCCATGTAGAAACATGATGTGGTAACTGGAACTACAGTGAATGGATGGAATTTTAGTGAGCCAGTGGGAAAAATGACTGGTATTAAATGTTAGTCAGTTCCATGGGAAAATAGTAGTGTCCCATAAATAGTGTACAATATCTATAAACATCCTCTTGTAACTCTAGTAATCATAAAAATACATATCTGGCAAGCATGTCCCACTGCAGACTGCTCTCCTAAATGCCAAAGACATTTATCTCTGTAATGAAGTGTAAGTAAGTAACTAGCCACTAAACTAAGAAAATAATTTTCAGTTTGAGAACTGGTATCTTAATAAACTTGTATCTTTTGTATGTGTTATTTTGAAGACTCTTGCCTGGTGGCTTCTCCTCATTTGAATTTTTGGAACTTAGTATTTCAAATGCATGCTAGTCAGCTTTCTCAGAGGATGTGAGGATGGAAGTGTGTTTTGCCCTATTGCCATTTGTGAAACTMCAAATGGATCAAATTAATCTGATACATATTTGCATGGTCAGATCCTAACTGATCATCCACTTCTTTAATTTTGGCAAGCATGCTGTCTACAACATGCATGTCTACAAGCATGTTGTTTACAACATTTCTGCATCATCTGGATAAAAACAATTTTTTGCAGGCTTGTGGGTTTTTTTACTTGCTGGAGGTCAGAGATAGTGTAATGCAATTTCTCTTAATTTTGCAGAAGTGGGGATCCTTGCCAAGGCCTACATTGATCAAGGGCAGCTTATTCCAGATCACATAATGACACAACTAATGCTGAATGAGCTAAAAAATCTAGACCGCTGCAACTGGCTATTGGATGGTAAGTTCGCATATTGGATATCACTACATATGGAGGGCAAATCTGCTCTGGGAAACCTGGGACTGCTTTGGTTGCATGTGGCCARCTTGTTGTGAAACTTTGACTGGATAGTCTGCCCCAGTTTCTTTGGCTGAAAAATGCTTTGGGTGCATACTGCCTTCAAAACATTATAGGGATATTTAATTCATATTGAAAAGGGTAGTTCAACACTACAGTAAAACTTCAAAACTAGCAATTCTGRTATTTTTTATTATAATTCGTATGGTATTTCCCCTTTACACAATGATGAAGTTTCTTTTTTCAAAGCTTTTTCTTATTAAAGTCACTGGGGAATGGAAAACTTTTGAAGGATGGGGCTTTGGAATTATTTAAATAGGAAGGTAGGCATGTGATGCAATAGCAAGATAAATATGGAAAAGTACTACAGCAGTGTGGAGTGTAATGAAAACACTGCTCAATTGCTCTAAAATATCTCCTTCATTTGCTGTTTGGTTCTCTTGTCCAGACTGAACTGTTTTGCAGTTCTGCAGACTAAGTTCATTGCTTCAGCATTCACATTAGAGAGAAAATGCATTTGCTGCTGTCTTCATGACCTGCATGGCTCTTGTTATTCTAGCCCATCAGAGTACAGTTGGATGTGCAGCACAAAAATAGTGTCTAAGCTGGATGAGTGTTTTTTTCAGACTCCAGGCACAACTGTCTCAGTAGGTAAAACTAAAAAGTTATTGGTGTGGGTTTTTGTTTAGAGACAGTGAAAAATCCACAGTGATCTCTGTCCCTCTCTGTGCTTTATTATAATTGCTCCTACATACAGTGATCTGTTCTGGTGGCTTTAGTCACAGCTGGGTTATTCCCCAAGACAAAGGTTTAATTCCCACCGTGCATAGCACAATGAAACCTAATCAATAAAGCAAAGAACAGGAGATACTGGGTTTTCTTYTTCTTTGATTCCAAGTCTTTTGTACACACAGTTCCAGTCTTGTGGATCTGGATGTGTAGCAGTATAGCTGTACGCACCGGCAGCTCTCAGCAGGAGGATTGTGTTGAGAGAATAAATCAATTTCTGCTGCATGTTAATGTGCTCCTGCCTTTAAACTTTTGGAGCAGAAATTTTGTCTACATCAGCATTTGTAATGAGACTCAATGAATGACACTGGGGATAGCTCTGGCATAATAGGCTCTGCAGGAGCAACACTCTTCTTTTGAAATATGTTAACCTGAAATCTTTAGTTTGATAATTGCAATGCRGAACAAACAGACAGGGTCAGCTAGCTCAAACCAGAGTTGCTGAACTGCTTGTATGCTTACTTAACCAAATACCCATTTACTGCATTATGATAGCTGGCTTCTAGAGACACAGCAAATGTAGCAAGTCTGAGTTGTATGTGTCTGTGGGTATAATATATTTAAATTTATTTGCTGTACAATTTTATTTGCTGTATATTTGCTGCATAATAAGGGCACTTTTCTCTGTGTTCCTAGAATCTTCACAATTCATCAAATCTTGTAGATGTTTTTGTGTATTGAGAAAGCACTGTATGTAGAAAATGCTGGCTCAATTTCAAAGAAATGCTTCTGTAAAGGCACTWCAATTTGTTGAGGAATTTTCTCATTACTCAATCCCAACGCAACTCATTTTCCAGCTGCACMACTTACATGTGTGGTGGCTGACTAGCTTGCCAGTAGTAAAAGAGAGCAGCAATTGATGACCTGGCTCTCCCTCTGCTCTTACCATTTAGAAGCACTTCCATGAGATAATGTGAACATGTGAGAAACAGGATGAGGGCAGATCATGACTGTGGTGCAGGTGCAAGAGACATAATACACAAACAAGTGTTTGATCTGAGTCAATCAACTCCATCTTTTTGTAATGTTTTTCCTTACTCATGCAATGGACAGATCAATGTTATGCAAGAGTTTCATAAGTTTGTACCAATTGTTACTTGCCTTTATGGAGAAGTTTACTCGTACCGTATGATGAAAATTATAAGCTACTGAAGAACATGACACTATGCTAGAGTTTTTTGAGGAGAGGCATTGTTCCAGTGAATATAGGATGCAATAGCATGTTCTGCTGTACCTTTGACCTGAAGATCTTGTGCCTCGTTTTTCATTTTAAATTCTTTGTGGAGATCTTGGCTTTATTGTTCTTTGGTCCCAGTACACCTTTCCTAAGTTCCACTAGGTTTGTGTCTGATAGTTGAAGGCATAGAGTAGGGAGCCATAGAGTTCATGGGGCAAATGCAGCGTCTTTCAAGTGGAGTGACAGGTTCCTGATCAGCTTGAGTGTTCTCACAGTCATCATACCTTAGGACAGTTTGATACACTAGAACTTCTAGAACCCTTGCAAATACTGGACTGCCTCTGGTAAATACATTTGACTTACTGCAGCTGAGTAAAATAGGTTTGTAATGGTCACCACCTTAAGTCAGACTCACACAGGTATGGAAGTAAGAGGTGCCACAAATGTTTCTAGGTTGTACTGACTTCTGAGTGAAACTTTTCACTGGAGCTTTTATTGTTCCCAATCTGTATAGAGTACTGTTATGCAGAGTAGTGATATGTAGTTCATATGAATATAGGGTCTTTTTGCACTTTTTTGTTGCACTTTYGGGAAAATTATTAACTGAAATGAAGAAATGAAAGCTGAAAGGCATTTGACAAGCTAAAATGTCATGACATAGTGAAAAACATTTGAAAATCTAATGTCTCTTCAACCATTTTAGAGTATGACAATACTTCCTGGGGGTTTTTCTGTATGACAATTATTTTCTATAATGACACAATTCGGGTAATTTTTGCTGTAACTCTGCTTTTGGAATTTTATGGAGCTGTTTCCTTTAAAAAGGTTTCCCCAGAACAGTTGCTCAGGCAGAAGCCCTGGATAAAGAATGTCACATAGACACTGTGATTGACTTAGATGTGCCATTTGAGACCATAAAATGTCGGCTCACAGCACGCTGGATCCACCCTGCCAGTGGCAGAGTCTACAATCTTGAATTCAGTCCTCCCAAAGTGCAGGTGAGCAATATATGTTGGTATTGGTACTAAATAAATGCTGCATTGTGTTTGCTAGCTGCAGTAAAATATTGTTTGCATATGGTTCCAAAACAGCAGCACAGAAGGAAAAAGCTCATTTCATTTCTGGGGAGCACAGAATCTTTTCAGTAGCACCCTGCTGGTGTGGGCGTGTGTTAGTGACCCGGTAGAACCTTGAGCTGGTGGACAACATATTTGTCCCCTGCAGAGCGGGACGCCATGGTGTTTTGTAAGCTCTTGTTAAAGCTGTTCACTGATCTAGAATAGTATCTGCCTTGCCCACTGGCACAAGATCTGGGCATGGTCTTAGCCTGTTTGCAGCCTGTACAGTCCAAAATGTAGATTTCTTTCCTCCAGAGGTGTCATGCTGTAAATATAGGAAGCACACCAATAATCAGTCAGAGGAATCCRCTTAATGCTTTCCCTGTGTTTATATTTAACCAGGACGGGTATTTTCAAGGGAAGAGCTGCTGTACTGCAAAACTGGATGTAGAAACTTTCAAGGCAGGGAAGCTTTTCAACAGCTTTGAGAGCTTATGACTTGAGATATCCTAAAGAGGAACCTGAAGATAAAGATTGTACATTGTTACCATAGAAGTTTTTTAAGAACAAGGATTTGCTTTAGTGCTACTCAGCTTAAACTGTATTTCATCCTTAACTCTAAATAACTTAGCTGTTGTGGCATCACATTTCACCTGGAAGCTCTATTAAGTTACATCAGAAGCACAGCAGGCCCTGTAGTTTTTGGATTTCAGTGTTGCAGGAAAAGAGGCCAGCTTGAAATACCAGGTAAGCACTGGAAGTGAGCAACTGAAAATATTGCCTTTGTTTTGTGTAAAACAAGGTGTGTAAAATCATGGTTATTTTCAATCGCAGAAGAGGACAGGAAAGCTGGAATAGAATTAGCAGACTTACCAAAAAGTAGGCTTCAGCTGCCAGAGCTTTCCTCTAAGGAATTTCTTCACCTTTCACTAATTAGCAGGCTCAACACAAYGCAGTAGATTGAAATATGTAAGTGAAAACATGGAATAGAGCCGAACAGGTGAAATACAGTTGTCCTTGTTATCTAATAGACCTACAAAATGTTTACTTACGTAGCAGGAATAAAAATTTACACGTTAGGTCCCTGCCTCTGTAGGGAAAGCTCCAGCTGACTCTTATGCTATTCCTTTGTACAGATGTTGCTAAATGATAACTTGGCCATTTTGCAACTGAAAATCAAAGGGCCATTAACTCTTTTGCCTATTTTAGTATTGACAAATGAAAGTCCTGTAGGTCTCTCATTTCCTATTATACAGGAATGTATTATCAACAATACTATTTTTCCTTGTACATGAAGGTTTTGTCTGCATATTCTTTATATTCTACAAATGCTCCAGAGGACAAATTAGTCAAGTTACTACAACTTATTGTTCATTGGCAATACTGAGAAAATATTTTTAAATAACAGACTTTGTTACTGGAAAGTCAACAGCTTATATTCCAGATAAGAACATAGGCAGCAGCCGTTCTCTTTAGAAGTAGACCTCTACACCCTGATTAACTGGAAATTTATTGTAATTTAAATACAAAATCACACAAGATAATGCTTAAACAGAAATAAGAAATGTACTCCAGTGTTTGCTTTTAACCAGGGTATTGATGACATTACTGGTGAGCCGCTTGTTCAGCGTGATGATGACAAGCCAGAGACTGTCAGCAAGAGGCTACAGGCTTATGATGCACAAACAAAACCTGTTCTAGAGTATTATCGGTAAGTAGTAAAATCTATTCTTCCACATTCTAAAGGCTTATTTTGCATTAGCATGGTGAAGAACAGACCTTTCCAGTAACAGAATATATTAACCAAAACTGTGAGTGTAGTGTGAGTAGCCATGTAGCTTTCATGAACTCGGTAAGAAACCAAGCGAGTGGAATGGGTATGGGTTTCCACTGTTGTATGAGACCTTCAGGAACCTGTGTGGTAAAACAGCCTGTCACTGTGTCGTGGTTTGGAATGCTGGCCAAAGGCCAGGCACCCACAACACCTGCTCATTTGCTCTCCCCCACCACCACATTGGGTAGAGGAGAGCGAAGGGGAAAAAGAAAATAACAAAAGGGTTCATGAGTTGAGATAAGGAGTGGGGASGAAACACTTGATGGACAAAACAGGCACCATTTAAATTATGAAGTGAATTTATTACTAACAAAGTCAGAGGAGGAGAATGAGAAATAAAATACAACCCTCAAAGACACCGATCTTCTCCCCACTTCCTCCCCCCTTCCCACTGACAGTACAAAGCAGCGGGGGGGTGAACAGGGTGTGGGGTTGGTCAGTTCAGGGTGTGGGTTCGTCAGTTCAGGGTGTGGGGTTGGTCAGTTCAGGGTGTGGGGTTGGTCAGTTCAGGGTGTGGGTTCGTCAGTTCAGGGTGTGGGTTGGTCAGTTCAGGGTGTGGGGTTGGTCAGTTCAGGGTGTGGGGTTGGTCAGTTCAGGGTTGGTCAGTTCCGGGTTGGTCAGTTCGGGGTGTGGGGTTGGTCAGTTCAGGGTGTGGGGTTGGTCAGTTCAGGGTGTGGGGTTGGTCAGTTCAGGGTGTGGGGTTGGTCAGTTCAGGGTGTG
>NW_026623669.1:567458-591939 GCF_030028575.1 Malurus melanocephalus
AAAACTACTGTGTGTCCCTTTGTTTTGATTTCTTCTTAAATATGTTTTCACAGAGGCATAACCACCATCTCCAATTGGCCCAGGTTTGGTCAGTGGCATGTCCGTCATCCTCAGAGCCAACAGCAATCAGCTCTGCTGGACATGGTGGAAGCCTCCAGAAGCTTCTCACAGGAGCCATCTTTTTGGCCCCCCCACTTCCAAAAACTGGGCCAAGCAAAACCAACACACACTGCAGTCAGCCACATTTAGCTTTATAAAGAGCGCTATGCATTATTCAATACATCATAGTACTGTTCTGAGCCAACACAGCTCTGGTGGGTAAGATAACAGACAATTCCCTTTTTTTTGGAAGAATTAACAGTATTTGGTTTTCTGGATGTATTAAGTAGAAGCCCTTCTAACAAGTGCCAGGACTCAGGAAATGATATACAAACAGGAAGTTGTTAATGAGGATTTAAAAGTGGCTCTTTTAAGGATAGGGCTCTGATGAGCCCAGCTAGCAAAACTCTTTGGGAATAAGTAGCTATTTCAGAATTGTCATTTGCATCGTGGAGTRATAACAAATTACTAGTTCTTTTAAGTGTCAAATTATACACAATGTTTCTTTTAACGTAAAATGGCAAGTATCATACCGCTAATATATAGGTAATGGTAATTCACCATGTAGAACTTTAGTCTTACCTTGCCTAGACAAAGAAATAAGACTCTGACAGTATCAATTGAAGTCCTTTCTCTATTTCCATATTCAGCACCCTTAATTATATTCTTCCAGGCCTGTTGAGCAGAAGACTAGAAGCTCCATCTTAGGTGTGGTTAGGTTTTAAAGAACTTTTTCTAGATTGACAATGATATTCCTGATTTTGTTAAAATTTCTGAATATGCTTCAGAGCTCCACAGTTAAGACAGATGCCTAAGTCATTGTTATTATGGTAATAACATACTTGACAGATAAAACCAGTTCCTGGAACTAATTCAGAATAACTTACTTGAGTCTGGTAATCTTGCTTTTCCTGATGCGCATTCTTTGATCTGTGAACTGCAACTTTACAGTACCTGGGTTAGTCACGTTTGTCTGGGTGACTGCTGTACATCATGTGCTCTGTGATTACATCACTASTTATCTTTACTTTGTTTGTGATTAAGTGCTCTGCAGACAGCCATCACTTTTATGAACGGATGTGGCCAATAGCTAACTGTTGGAGGAACAGTCCAGACTATTTCCAAGGCTACAGCTGTTTTTGGTGTTACATCACATGCATATTTGCACACTCCTGCCAGGACAATCAAGTGAGGTGATTTTGGAACAATCAAACAATTTGACTTCCATAATACTTTCTTCTTTTTCTTCCTTAGGAAAAAAGGATTATTGAAATCCTTTTCCGGAACAGAAACCAACAAGATCTGGCCACATATCTATGCTTTCCTTCAAACCAAGTTGCCCGATGTGAGCCAGAAAGATGCTACCGTACCCAGGTGAAAACAGGTCAAACTTCCGTTCATGTGTTTGCTCCCTCCCAATTAATGAGATTCAGCAATCAAGGATTTGTACAAGTAGTCTACCAGACTCATCAATAATTAAAGTCTAATGCTGTCCGTAACTTACATTATGATAAAATTTTGTTGCCTGTGGTTATCACTTTAATGCTGTATTTTTTTATATTAAATATACCTAATTTTACACTACTGTAATTGTCTTTAACAATAGYAGCTACTCTTGTGTCTTGTATTTGGAAATGTTTGCAAATATTGACTGGGAAAGGAAATTTCAGATTTCAGAATACAGCTTAATTAGACAGCACATTGACTGATTTACTCACTCATTAAATGAAGCAATRATAAGACATGAAAACACATTTCTTGAACATGTGCTTAGCTGGGGCTAGCTAGAAGCTGTGAAGAACCATGACCACAAGTCTTCAAAAATCATTTCAGACCAGAACTGGCACATCTGTRAATTGATCTTATTTACCTTATAGGTTTGCTTGTACGGATGTTAGCTGGTTTTATTGGCTTAAACTACACTTAGTAACAGGGCAAATCATCTAAGCAAGTATTATATTTCTGCCCTCAGAGCRCCTATCTTGCAGGCATGGGAGATGGAGTTTCAATTATGTGTAACACATTTGGTAAAGCCTCTGCCTTGTAACTGTGTAAGACTTTGTCAGTAAGTGCACATACACAACAGATTAAATGTAATCTGGTAAACCTGTAGCTAGATGATCTTGACCAGTGAATGTGTCTTTTCTACTATCTTTTGAAAACAGCAYGTGCTCACTGATGCCAGTGCCAGCGCCCCACTTTTCTAGTGGTCAAAATATAACTTTGCTATATTACGGTAGCAATTTTTATTGTAGCAATTGGACTGGTTTTCATAAGATTGTCTTTGACCAGCTCTTGCATTTATTCACTAGATAACTGGAATTACAAACCTCCACATTTTTTGACAACTCAGGTAATGCAGACATTGCTATTTTTTAGTGAATTCTCCCAGCCCTTTTTTTAATGCTCACCAGACTGAGAGTTTAAAGAGTCAGCAAAACGTGAAGAACAAACAGCTATGCCTAGGTGATCTCTGAAGTAGCTGCTTCCTAGTAATGCAGGTTCTAATCTCCTTTAGCAGTGACTAAACAACTAGAGTTGGTGTGTTTACATACCTTGGATTGCACTTGCACATCCAGTTTTAGATTATCAGTATTGAGACACATTTGAGTATAAAAAAGAGATGGTCATTGTAARATTTGTAGTTTTCCCATTACTATAAATAAACAATATGAACAGCAGCTATCACTACAATTGGTTTTCCTTATATTTACAAGAAARGATGCCAAGAAGGTTGACCACTTGTACTGTTCTGTTGAGATATGTCTACATATTACTTTGAGAAACCCTAATTTGCTGCTTACTTACATGTTCACATTTTGGTTTCAATAAAAACCAGAGGGTTTTTTTGCCAAACTAGAGAAGTTTCAGTGAGCTAGAAGCAGTAGGGGGAGAGAATCTCCTTGTTATTTGACACTTATTTCCACACCATCCAATTTTATCCCCTTAGAAACTTAAAAAAAATTTACTGTATAACAGGTTACTAGATCAATAGCTCTACTGTTACGGGTAGCAACTGCAAGTCACTGTGCTACACTGCCCTAACTACCCTTGCATGTAACATTCAGTTAAAAAACAACCTGAAGTTACTAGTTTTCCCTTGTTTCCCTTAATAATTAACTAATTATTAAGGAGGAGGCAGTGTTACTTATCCTTATTGAAGTAACTGTCAAACTTAAAAAATACAAGTTTCTGCTGGATCTGGTTATCACCAGTTTGCATATGGGACAGAACTGCTCCATGCTCTTTTATCCTCAGTCTGTCTGCAAAAGAAAGCTAGAGAACACAAGTCGCACGAAAAGCTACTGCATTTGTCCTAGTATTCTGGTATATTCTGCAGACTTACTTTTCCATGTCTTGGCTGTAGGCAAAGCTGAAAATTACTGGGTTCTGTTTCACAGAATCATAGAACCATTAAGATTGGAATAGACATCCAAAATCATCAAGTTCAACCTCTGACCGATCACCACTCTGTCAAATAAACCACAGCACTCGGTGTCTTGTCTAGTAATTTCTTGAATACTTGCAGGGATGGTRACCCCACCAATTCCATGGCCAGTCTATTCTAATGCTTGACAATCCTTTCAGTGAAGAAATGCCTCCTTGATCCCCAACTTGAACCTCCCCTGGAACAGCTTGAGGCCATYTCCTCTTGTCCTGCTGCTGGTTGTGTGGGAGGACAAACCCCACCTGGCTACAGCCTCCTTTCAGGAAGGTGTGGAGAGTGATAGAGTACCCCTTACCCTCCTCTCCAGGCTAAACAACTCCAGCTTCCTCAGGAGCTCCTTATAGGACTTTACTCCAGACCCTTCATGAACCTTCTCTGGTCAGGCTTCAGCATCTCAGTGTTGTTCTTGCAGTGAGGGGCCCAAAACTGAACACAGGATTTGAGGTGTGGCCTCACCAGTGCCCTGGCCCTGCTCGCCCCACTGTTGCTGGTMCAGGCCAGGATGCCATTGGCCCTCTTGGTCACCTGGGCACAGCCTGGCTCATGTTCAGCTGCTGTCACAAGCACCTCCCAGTCCTTTTCCTGGGGCTGCTTTCCAACRAATCTGCCCCAATCGCTGGCAGTGCCTGGGGTTGTTTTGCCTGAACTAAAAACTGGAGGGAGACTGTGATCCCTGAAATTTTGAAAACAGTATGCCTCCCAGACCTTCTGTACAATCAGAACAATTCAGTAAAGAGTGGAGAGTGTGTACTGATACCATTAGCTGAGGCATGAGCTGTCTTTGCTGGAGTCTTCCAATTGCAGTATACACTTTTATGRACAGACCAGCAGTTCGAAAAGCACAGAAGAGTTCTTGAGTGCAAGGCTCTGTGGAAGACCGTGTCTAGAATTAATATTTGGATTTACAGCTTCTCAAACAGGAAGCTTTTAATAATTTTCCACTTTATTGTTTGAGTTGACAACGTCAGAAACCAACTTCTTTTTAGAATGTATGAAGTACCTTTCAAACACTGCATGACACCTTACCCAATATGACCAGTGACACCCAGTGAAAAGCTTTGTGTTTAAACTGAAGTCGTACAAAGGTTAGGCTATCTCAAGTTCTCTTCATCAAATCCTTCTATCATAATGAGACTTGATTTAAAAAAACAGAATCTGAAGTTACCCTTATGAACAAGAGAGTCAGACTCTCAGGAATCATACAACTCAGTACTCATTTGTAGACAAGTGTTGCTTATGCTTTAGGATTAAATCAAGTTAATGTTTAATGAAAGTACAATATAACATTTAAATCCCCTTCGTAGAGGTAGAAAGTCAGTTTTTAAATCTAATCCATTCAGATCAGAAATACTGATACCAGATACTGATTTATTGCTATTAGTGATAACCAAATTTGAGAGCTTATATTGTCAGCAAGGTAGCATGAATACAGTTGCAATCTCCAAGATTCAGAGTAAAACATATCCACATCTGTAGTAAGACAATAGCAGATTCTACCAAGAATCTGTTGCTTCTTGTAAACATTGTATTTGTGCAGATGTTTAATTTCTATATTCATGAAAGGCAAGGTTAGTAGCAGAAAACACATCCAGTTTCACATTCGGCAATGTAAGAACCCTGCTCTTCAAGGACAACTAAAAACCTAGCAGCACATTTCAAACAATATTACAAGTTTTTTCTTAATTACCCACCCTTCAAAGTTGCTCCCCGCAAACCAAATACAACCAACAAAAATCTGACACGAAAAATAAAGTGCAGTACCCAGAAAAATAAGTGTCAAAAAATAGCCATGTTTGTTTCTTTGGGAAAAAAAAAACAAAGTGGGAAAAAAAAGAGTACTTGGCCTCAGTCTTAAAAGTACTATAATGTGTCCATCATTTTGGATTCTTCTTCATCTCTTTGTATCACAGAGTTGAAACTGCAGACRTCTGTGTTTATGGAACCCTGTAGATCTCCGGTGTTCTGCAACAGATGAAAAACTGATAGCTTAATACTCTGTAGTTGTATATATGGAAAGACAAACAGAGAAGCCTGCTTGTGTTGTCCATCTTAAGACAAATTTGCAATGAAAAGGAAATAAGCTCTGAAAAAATCATCAACTAGTATTATCTCACTGTGTCAAGAATCTGTAAAATTTGCTATCATAGCTTGTATTTAGTCTGAGTATTTCTAGCACCTACCTGCACATTTACACAAAATTCACTGTTTGATCTTACCTCTGAGAGGTACTTTAATCAAATTATTTCAAATAAATACTTTCATTTGTGACTTCATTCCTAATACATAACTTTTGACAACCTTTTTAGTTGTTTCTACATGCCAGAATGTGTCCATAACTGATGGAACTGTAAAAAAAGACCTGAGGATGCTCTGTTTCCTTTTATCACAAATGGAGACTTTCCTTAGGCTTGACTTCTCTTGCCCAGAGAAGTCATGGGGTCTCTGACAGTGTTCAAGGCCAGGTTGGATAGGGGCTCAGGGCAACCTGGCCCAGTGGGAGGCATCCCCGCCCATGACTGGGCATTTGGAGCTAGATGATCTGTAAGCTCCCCTCCAATTCAAACCATTCTATGATTCTGTGACTTATTTGACTGATCCCATGATTTTACAGTGCTTGTGGTGACAACAGGGAATACAATTTTAGCATCAGATTAGTTTTACCATGCAGTGTTTATTTTAGACATTAAACTGTAAAGGCACTGAACAAACATATGCTTTTGACCTTAAGCTGATGCTGTGTGAACTCCAGCAAGTAAAAAGAAAGCCCATGTATACCTTGTGTTTTAATAATGCTGCATGATATATCCCAAACACTAGCAATTCTACAAATAATCCTCTTTATATCTCAGAAAGGTACAGCTTCTTTAGGCAGGACCTAATCCCCAAAATTAAATTAATTTCTAGAAATAATAAATCTACCTGTAAAAAAGACGTCCACTCTCCCACACAACCAGGATTCACATTGAGATCATGGAGTAACATAGTTTGAAAGCCATGTGATTGTGACCAGATTCTCACTCTCGTCTTGAATGCCTCAAGTTCATTTTTAAAGGCCTCAAAGTACCCTTCTCCTGTCTGCAAAGAGAAAAATATTTGTCCTTCAGCCAGATTTACTTTTGAGTTGTAAGCATACACAGTACTGAAAAAATCCATGCAGTAACRCATGTTATACCTTTTGGGGAGTAATTGTGAGAAACTCAGGAATAATGTTAGTCAGTTTAAAATTACATTTCCGGTAGCTTTCTTTTTAAGACAATCTGTAGCATTTATATGTAGAAGTGACTGAATTATCTAAGGACATGTAGAACTAAATCTAATTTTAGTCTTTCATTTATTCCATTTCAGATGGACTAAGGTAAGATAAGGTATCCTTACAACAGATGCTTGTTGAAGCCCATTAGTCAAAAGTAAAGCACAAACTGTCTCGCATTTTAACTACACTTCTTTAGGCAATATTAAGATCCATTAGAATCTTGAACAGCTGAACACAGTCTACAGTAAACCACAGCTTCAGTTTTTCCACCTTTCTCCTGCACAGCTCTGGATTGCCCTRTTTCAGTAATGAGAAAGGGACACTATTTTGGACCTCACTCTAAAGGKCAGATAAAATGGAAAAGTGTTAACAATATGTAATTACACTTGGAAAAAACGCATGTAATTAGACAAAAGTCAGACCCCAGTTTAAGTCAGCCTGTGTCTGCTGTTGTTTATTTAGTTATTACTTGTCTGTAACACACYTGTTGTCCCCCTGCTGCATCTTGCTTTCCACCTGCAACAAGCAAAGTCCACTAAACTTTCATTTTCAGAACTGGAATTACAACAAAGTATTCTGTCTAGAAAATAACTGCTAACAAAACACTATCCCATGAGCCTAAATGAGTAAAAAAAATATTTAGCCTCATATGGTTAAATAGAAATCTCTAAAACACTGATCTCTTGTACATAAAGAGCATAAAAAGCATAAAGAATTCCTCACATCATGACCCAAGTTGACTTACTTTGGCTTTTTGGAAAAAGAGACGAAAACATCCTCTTGGATCCACATTGCAGCTTCTCGCAATTTCTATAATAAACTGCATTACAACTGCTTGGTGTGCTACTTGCTCCATCAGAGCTCTTTTCTGAAAAGGAAAAATAAAAGAAGAAAAGAAAAAGTTGAAGTTCCAATTTAAAGAAGTTTCCTGTGATTGTATTTCTAAAATTCAGTAAAATTTCCTTTTGCTCCAATTCCTAAACAGATGAGAACTGATGCTYACAGAAGCAAGAGAACTCATAATTAGCTATAACTAGACATAAATGTGACAATACACTATCAGTAAAGTAGAGAGGGTTGGACAAACAATTCAACAGCTAATGAAGTTGGTCATCTTTCTTATAGTGCATGTGGGGAAATGTATTTTTCAAAGAATTCAAACATCTTCATACCTGTTCAGCTTCTAGATGAAAACACCACAACATGAGATACCTAGATGTTTCTTCACATACAAGATATGGGTGATCAGACAAAAACCTTTGACTATCATCCCATCTGCTCAGCATGCCTAGTAAGACAAACACAGTTAAGATATTCTAAATGGATAAATGATATAACGCAGCAAKGAAATTACTTGCATTGAAACCTTGTATACATAACAACTGGGCAATTCACTAACCTCAGAATGACAGCATGCAGCTAAATTTGGGGGCTTTATTAATACATCTAACCAATGCTGAAAGAGCATGACTGAAGGCATAAATAAACTTCAAAGATACTAAAAGTAGATTATAACATTCATTCATTTTTAGCATCATTTGATAAGTTATTTTTAATCMGTTCTTATACACTAACAAAGTGGTGTAGGTATCTATTACTTACAACATCAACTATCTTAAAAAGTTTATGGATAGAGATTCACATTAAGTGATTATGACAAACATAAATCCTCTAAACATTTGCAAATAAAAATGCAAGGAACAGAWCTTGTAATCTGTCAAAAATTAAAGTGCTTCTAATACACAATTTGCGAGATTTTTAGAAAAATTCAAATTAATTATAAAAGCAGCTTGATCTCAAAAAACAAAGCCACATCAGTGTTGGAAAATTAATTAGCACTTTGAATTGTGTTATCATGACACTACCTTAATGTAACAAGCCGAGTTTAAAAATCAGAATTCAATACTCAGAGCACTTAAAGCTGTCCTTCAAGTATCACTGACAGTCATTACTGGCAACAGGTATAGCAGACGTACAGCTTCACCCGTCTATCAGCATWTAATTATAACTGGGCTAAAGATAATTCAATGCTAATGATCTAAGCCAATATTAATTCTAGCAAACAAATGCCTACAGAGAAAGCAATAGCTTATATTTCTTTTTACTGTTTTCCAGTTATTCCATGTAAGTTCTTTATTACTTTGAAGTCAGAGCAAGATCCAGAAACAGGACTTATGTAATATGGCTAGCCAAGTCTACACTGCCCTTGGCAGCAGCTAGCATGGAACAAGTGACTTTAGAAAGCATTAATGTACTGTAGCTTTCACAATGGCCTTAAGTATTCAAATTAAAATAATGACATGGCTTTGAATTCAGGAGATAYAAAACTCATCTTCTGTAATATGGTTGCTTCTACAACAGTTTAAATTGAATATAGATAAATAAATTTATCTTTTTTTTTTTACCTGCTCAAATGCACATCAGGGGAGATGTCTTCTGATTCCAGCATCATTACACTGAGCAGTTTGTGTACTTGACAGAACCTATTACTGCTGTTGACATACTCTGACAGTGTATGACATACTCAACTTGGTACTTGCAAGGCTTGCTAACAGGGCTCAAAGCCCTTTCTTTACAACAGCTTTAAGACCTTCAGTAATGGCTTAGTAAGAACTAAGCCAATTCAGTCCTGTTCTTGATTGTTCTGGAATTCCAGATATGGCTGTCCTATACTATAGTCTGAAACCAGCCTGGATGGCAAGCGCTCCAGAGAACCATCGAAATTTCAAACTACTTTACAAGATCAGCTTTGTGTTTAATTGGGTTCAACAATTATGACAGASCTAGTGACATCTAGTGGCTAATTAAGTATAGTTTTAAACACACAATTCTGAGCACACATACTCTCGGTGAAGGTGTTTACAAACGTGTCCATTTAATCAGCCTTACCCTTACAGCTTAACAGAGAGACAGAAAAACATTTAATAAAACATTTAATCTCCTTTAACTAAAGGAGAAATCTACAGACAATCCATGTACTTTTATATACATGACTTMGATTATTACGAATGTTCCTGCCTTTTCCCACTGGCGTGGAATATTCCTTTGTCCTGATAAAATAAAATGAACAGTCTGATAACTAAGTCTTTCATTTATCAGCATTTGTTCTCTACAAGAAGGAGCAAACCAGCACGAACTCTGTAGGAACTGCAAAATGTTGGATAAACAGACTCACCAAAGTGTCTAATCTTTTGTTCATGTTTTTGCATAAGTGGTTCAGACACAGCTTCATCTTCAATTTCTTTTCTTTTTTGATTAATAAAACTCTGAGGAAGAGAAAGATTGTATTATCACAAACTCTACACATACTGGTCAGTGATATAAAGGAGTATTATATTTCAACATGTTACTTTTTTAAGAGCTATGTTCTAATTTTACAGTCATACCATAAGAAGGTTTTCTTTTATAAAGTGAATTACCTAGTAACACAATTTCAAAGTCTCATTACAGTCTCTGAAAAACTTCTGTTTTCAGACAGGAACATATAGATCTGGTAGTCATGAGAATCATATACATTGCAGCCTAGATCAGCTGAATCAATGAAATTTGGAGATGTGATAGTGATCCCAAAGTGATTTTTGCTTTTATATGTTCTTCATATATATTTGTAACTCTGTAGCCTAATATTGTATAACTGCATAGATTCATAGCTAGCATTTTACCTACTCTGTTAGAAAGAAAGCCAAAACACATTCCTAAAGGCCCAACCCTAATCTTGGTTTTTGTGAGAACCAAAGTTGAGCCAACTTCCCATAAACAACTAGGGAGGAATAGGGGCTTCAGAAGAGGGCCAAACCACAGACGGGGAATTACCTCAAAACCTGTGTTTCTAATTGAGGAYCCTTGTCAATTATGTTAATTCACTAAACTTATAAAACTGTGCTTGCTCTATGTCACGTGTGCACATTTGGTGCATTTTCAGCATGTATTTTGGCGTGTTGCGCACCTGAAGGGTGCCTTCATAAAAGGTRACTTCATAAAAAGGTAACCTCATTTATCATCTAACCATGCCTGGSACATAATTTTAGGGCTCAGAAAAAGGCAACAATAGCTGTTGAAATTAAATTCTGAAATTAAGGATGAGATTCTACTATWAAAAAAAAGTTCATACTAAATAATTTGTATTACAGTAGACAGAATTAGAGGCAAACTAACAGTTTCATATTCTGGGTTGGATGGGACATTTAAAGATCATGGAGTTTCAACCTTCCCTGCCACAGGCAAGAACATCTTCCACTGGATTAGGTTGCTCCAAGACCAATCCAATCTGACCTCTGTTGCTTCTAGGGATGGGGCATCCACAACTTCCCTGTGCACTCACAGCCCAGAACCTGTTCCAGTGTCTTGACACCCTAATAATAAAAAAAAGTCATCCTTATTCCAATTTAAACACACCATATTTCATTTTAAAGCCATTCCCTCTTGTTTTATCACCACAGGCTGTGATAAAAAATGTTTCTCTCAATCTTTTTTATAAGGCCCTTTTAAGTATTGAAAGGCCACATTAAGTTAAGTAAGGGGTCCCCAGACCCTTCTCTTCTTCATACTGAACAATCCCAGCTCTTCCARCCTTTCCTCAYAGGGAAGGTGCTCCAGCGCTCTGGTCATCGCTGTGGCCCTCCACTGGAGCCGCTCCAACAGGAGTCTTTCTTGTACTGGGGACCCCCACAACTGGGTGCAGCACTTTGGGGGTGTGTCTCGGGAGAGCAGGGAGGCAAAATCTCCTCCCTGGCCCTGCTGCCCACTCTGCTTTGGATGCAGCCCAGGACACGTTTGGCTCTCTGGGCTGTGAGTGCACATGGCTGAGTCACATCCAGCCTCTCACCCAGCAGCACCCCCAAGTCCTTCTCATCAGGGCTGCTCTGATCTGTCCATCCCCAGTGTTCATACCAAGGATTGTCCTGACCCAGGTGCASCACCAGCACTTGGTCTTATTAAACCTCATGAGATTCCCATGGACTCACTTCTTGAGCTTGTTCAGTCCCTCTGGTAGGCTTCCTTCAGGTCTGATTACTGTACCACTCAGCTTGGAGTCATCTGAAAACCTGCTGACTGCACTTGATTCCTCTGTGTAATTCTAAAGAAGATATTAAATAACACCTGTCCCAACTCAGACCCCTAAGGGACACCACTTGTCCCTGATGTCTGTTGGGATTCTGAACCATTGACCATTACCCTTTGCATGACATCAACCAACCACTTTCTAATCCACCTAACAGTTCACTCATTAAATCCATCTCTAAAGAGAGAAGGATGTTGTAGGAGATCACATCAAAGGCTTTACAGAAGTCCAGAAAAATGACATCTGTAACTCTTCCCTTGTTTACHGATGCCATCACCCCATCAAAGAAGGCCACTGAATTTGTCAGGCAGTGGTGCAGCCATGCTGACTGTCCCATATCATGTTCCTGTGTGTTAGCACAGCTTTTAGGAGGGTCTGCTCCATGATCTTCCCAGGCACAGAGGTGAGGGACATACTGTGTTTTTGTGCTGCACAAGACACAGAAGACACTAAGAGACAAAGTCTGGCACTTGTTTCATGCACACAGATGTAGATCATACCTTATTAAAAACTTCTTTACTAACAGGATCTGTGTTCCATAGATTCTGTCGTTCCCTCTGGTTTAGTGCCTCTTCTTTTCTTCTCCACTCTTCCTCTCTCCATCTCAAYTCGGCAGCTTCTGTCCTTGCTTGAGCAGATTCCTGATCACAGGATTCTGAATTATGCAGTGCTAAACTACCAAATTTTTGCTGGGCTTCTGCTAGGTTCCATGTGCATTCTACAGAGTGCTTCACAAACTCTCTTTCTTTTTGGCAGGCTAATTCAATCCCTTGGCTGTATGTCTGTGAGGAAAATCAGACACGCTATTTATGGAGAGAAAATTGTTGGTTTACAGTTTCCATAGAAGCAGACTGGCCTAAATCCCAAAGATAATAATAATGCACCTGGAAGGCACTTTAGATATTCAGCAATATAATAGCAGAAGTCATGAAGCATGGTAATGCATAGCTATGTCTTTCAGAAAGATTTTTCAAATTCAAGACACCTTAATTTTGTTAAATATATWTCCAAAATCATGGATCATGTGCTGCTGTCAGTAATAGTCTCCAGAATGTAAAAGTATTTTTGACACAGCTGAAACCCCTCTGGCTATCTTAAGGCTGGAACATTAGCAGCAGCTAAATGTAAGAATACTCTGAATATACACCTCTGATAAGAAAGTATTAGTTTTGTGATGTCAGATCACAACAGCAAACTGATTGCTGCTGCCTGCATTTCAGCATTAGTACCTAAATAAATGGCCAACATCTTCCCTTGAACTGACACTGGAAGTGGTATTTAAGTTACAAGGTGGCCAAGGCCCAGCATAAACACAAACATGCTCCTTTTGGTCAACTCTGTTGAGGATGACACCCCTCATAGCTGGGAGAAAAAACAAAAAGACATCTTCAGCAACCCTTTTTGTATTGCTTCTAGATGTGTGCTTGGAATTTACACTYAGTAATTAACGAAATTATCCTCTATAGAATACGTCATGCCTTTCCCACCAAGAGCGAAGCAAAAAAGCAACCAYATGCATTAGTTCCTCAGCCTTCCACTGCCACGTTATGAAATCTGCAGTGCTGATAACCTCTGGCAGGGGCATACGAAGGACAGTTTGTGGAAAGAGTATCTGAAAGTAACTTTAATGCAAGTAAATCAAACTTACTGTCCCAACTTTTTCTGGGTATTACAGAATTTTTATTTCTGCAGTAATAATAAGAAAATCCCACCGTTTGGAAAAGTAACGTAATGGCTGCTTCTTGCGAGAAGACACAGAATTCCTTTAAACGCGTTTATAAACCGCCGCTTTGCCGTGGCCAACAGAGAAACACACCGCCTACCTACCTGCTCCTCGGGCACGGGGACGCTGGGATAACTCCAACCCAGCTCCTTCCGCATCGCCTGCCCGCGGTGGAGCTGTTACCCGGGCGGGCGGTGCCAGACCGCGCCCGTCCCCGCCTGCCCTCACAGCCCCGCCGGGCGCTCCCGCACGCCCCCGCCCCGGCACGGGGACCCCGTCCCGCCACCGCCCCCTCCGCGGGCCGCCCCGGCACCGACCCACCGCCCCCGGGGGCGAGACGCGCTAAGAGGGGCCGGAGCAGCGGGGCCGGAGCCACGGGCATACCTGCACCTCCGGCAAGCGCTGTCGGGAGGCGGCAGCCTGCGCCCGCTCCTCGTCCTCCTCCTCCGGTGCGCCGCCGTCCCGGGAGCGCGGCAGCCACAGCGCCATGCCCGGTGCCGTCCCGGCGGCGCGTCCCGTTCGCCGGAACTGGGGCAGCGACACTTCCGCCGATCGCAGCGCGGGAGGAGCGAATGCCGGGCGCGCCTCAGGGCCGGCGCTCAAGGCAGCGCGCCGGGAGGGCGGGCACTGCCGCGGCTCCGCCTCTGACCCTGCTCCTCCTCTGGCCCTGCCCCTGGCTTTGCCCTGACCTTGCCCCCCTACTGTGCTTGACGCTGCTGCTGTCCGTGCCTTTCCTTGCCCCTGCCTGTGCCGTGCCGCTGGAATGTCGGTCACTTTCCTGCAAGCTGCCGCACGGCGCCGGCAAACTACACGTGTATGTGTGTACATGTATACGAGAACCTTCAGTCCTAAGTATTCCTGGGGTGCTGTCTGGGGTGTTTTAACAGCTTGTTTTTCTTCTGGGAATGGAAGTTAGCATAAAATGAGGCCATACCTTTGCGATAACACCCCTGTAAAGATTAAAATGTGCTCTGGTTGTAGCCCAATTTCCTCACCCACCATGGCTTGGTTATATAGCTCTTCTTCCAAACAGGAGCTCTGACTGGCTATTTGGAAGACTCAAGTGTAAAGTCTGCCTGAAAAAGATGCCARTAACTTTTAGATAAAATGGGAAGGTAGGGGGCTTGTTGCTGCGCATTTAATGAAAGGATTACTGCAGTGGTGCAAGTGGGTGTACTAGCATGTTGCTCACAACTGTTCTCCCCATCAGATAGAAGAAAAGAATTACGGTTTTCTTTCAATCATTCTCTTGTAATAATCAAATGTTTTTGTGTAATACTAAGGTCTATGAATTCTTACATGGGATGTTAAAAGCCAAAAATACAAAATGAGAGAATTCATAATGATAGATGTTAATCTGGCACCCTTTTGAGGCTATCAATGATACATCCAAGGGCCACTGAGTCCCTTCTGAGATAGGATCCTGCACACTTGGACTGATGCATGCCCTAAGACTGGACCAAAGAGTCTAATGCGAATGTATACTTTTCTTTCCTAAGGTAACATTGCCTGGTGTGTTTCTGGCTGAGAAACCGACATTTTTCTCAATTTGTGTGTCTTGGATCAACACAAAAATGCAGAATGAATGCCTGTTCTGCCTCCTTTTTTCCCCCTCTGATCTCATAAGGTGTGATTTGAAAAGGTGGCTTTGGTTTGTTGGATGCCTTGGGCTAAAAACTGACTTTTCAAGTCTTGTACAAAATGTAATTCATGAGTAATCTTGTTTTTCTTTACAAGTGTAAATTATTCTTGTTTTACATGTAGTTCAACATGATATGATTCATTATTAGGCCTGATGCCTTAGGATTTTTAGCTTCTATATTTTCATGCGTCTGTATTCTCTAGTACAACACTAAAACAACCATTCTCCCATCTTTAGACAAAACAATCCCTCTCTGAGCCTGAATCCAAGGACACTTCGCTGCCTCAGAGCCCCAAAATATGTAAACAGTGAGCTGGGGRGGGAAGGGAGCAAGTTTGTGGTGGTTGACATAATAACCTGAAGATCATTGGAGAATTAAGGCCCAATATGTTAATAAGGCAGAATTTATAAAAGGTGAAGATCTTGTGACTCTGTGTCAATTTTGGGTGTAGCCTCAGGAGGAGGCTTTTGTCKGCCCTTAATGTACCAGTAGGCCTATTAGGCCTGTGTTAAAGTTGTCTATTCTCATTCTCTTAAGTTTGTCTGGCCTCTGTTTCAGGTGAGCCTAATGGATAAGGCATCAGGCCCATTGCTCAAACAGAACTTTAAATTTTTTTCAGATTTTGTCATCTAGAGCTTTGACAGAAGTGGTAATGTGASTTCATCTCCCACGTGGATCATTCTTACCTAATCTCAGTAATAGAAACAGTTTATATGAGACTAATTGAAGTTATTTTAATTCAGATATGATTGATCTGAGATCAATATGACACCTCAGTTATAATATGACTATTGTCTGTTAAGAATTTTGTTTTTATAAAAGTGTGTGATGTAAATGAAGATCCAAATAAATGACAGACAAGTGCTTTGCTGCCATTTTACAAGTCACCCTAAGACCTGGARCTGCTGAGAGCAGGAGTCTTTGGAGTGTTTCTTTTTCTTGTATGTTACTATATGTTATTTTTCATGTTTGAAGGTGGTTTTAAAAAATATTGTGTAAGACAGAATGGCCATGTCTACTGAGAAGCAGACCCATGCTGAGGCCATTGCAAAACAGGAATGCAAGAAGTTTAGAGGAACAGTATATTCTTATCTATTTGCTCCAAAGCCTTCTCAATTGTTTTTCAAGTTAGTCCCACTATCTGTGTGTTTCGCTGAAATTGTTTACGTCTGGTTCTCAAGAGGCCTTTCTTTGAGCAGCATGATTTCCTTTCCCCTGTGGTTATCCTTGACACAAGTAACTACRCATGGAAGCCACAAACTATACTTCTCATTAAGGCTTTTTCCCTTTCTCAAAGCAAACAGCCCTGAGCACATGACTTTTTGTTCTCTGTGCGATAGAACCCCACAGTCATGTTATGACCAGAAATGGGAAATATAACCCACTTCCATGGAAGAGTAGTTTTCTCATATATTTACTTAACCCTAGGAAGAGCATGAAAGCAATTAAYGTGAAGTAGATGTTGTTAGGTAAGTTCATCTTTTGTCTTACCTCCCATTAGGCTGTTGTTGTGCCTGTGACCTTTGTTAGTAGGTGGTGATGAAAAAGAAGCACTAAATTTTCTTAGAGAAAACATGACTTATATCAGCCTCCTTAAAAAAAGATTATTGACAATATACTGCCTGAAAACACTGCTATCATTTGAAGAAGGATGTTGATGCATTTAAAAAAAAAAGACAAAAAAAAAAAAAAAAAAAAAAAAAAAAAAGCAACAATCACTAATAAAACATGCGGAATGCAGCTGAAAGCAGCTTCTTTAAATAGGTAGAAAAGTAGAATGTCCAACATTAATGTCCAAATCAAATCAGTGGTAAAGTTCCCACTTACTTCAAAGGGGTCAGAATTTCACTCCAAGGTGTGGAAAGGGTATTTCAATAAGACATAATTCATTGTAGTAGTAAAATAGGCAAGAAATAAAGGAAGACAAATGCATTTGAATTTGTTTCTTAAAAGGCATTTCATAGGTGATAATTGATTTTGTAAGATATTCAGACAAGCTTTACATAATACACAGAAATACAAAGGAAAAATTCCTTACATTTTCTCATCTGTCCATAATCTCTGTGGAAAATTACTRTCCTTTAAGGTATTTTCAGTTAGGGATTTTAATCTTTTGTTCTGGSATGTGTCCTATAGCATTGGCCAAGAATTCAAGTGTTTTCCAAACATAAATTTCCTATTAGTACTTGTGGTTCTCCTGGTTTACAGTTCAAAGAATTGCATTTGCAGTACTGTAGACCTGATTTCTTTTCCTACAATGTACAGACTGTTCTGAAGTTGATGCAGATATGAATGAATATGTAATTTCAGCTTTGTTTTGTCCAAAATATTGCATAACTTTAAAAAAAATGTAAATCACATCTTAAATTACACAATCATATATATTATTAGTTAATATTTTATTTTTATCAGTGGCAGCTTGACAAAAAATACAGGAGTTATTTTGAATAGATATTAAAGTGTTCTTGGGAATGCTAGTTCATTTAATTAGTCCATGTTATAATGAATCTATTTACTTCTTACTGTTTTCCTTAAGGCGTTTGAAAGTGTCATAGATCCTGCTGCAGAGAGAAAAATACAGAAAGTAAGTATGATTTTTAAAACACTTGAACAGTTGAATAACTAAAATTGAAAAAGTAGGTCCATGTATCCACATAGTGAGTGTGTTTCTCTGTCTTTCCAAAGTACATGACCTGGTACATGTCGGTCCTCTTTTATGTTGTTCTGATTTGAACCGTTYGAATATCAGCCTTTATAAGCAAGCTCCTCTCAAGTCAATTACATGATTTTTCCATTCTTAGGACAGGCTGTGTTCTGACACCTAGTGTGACACACTAGGCTAACTTGACACTGTGCATTTTATTTTTCTATCAGCAATTCTGCATTTTGAAGTCTGTGACAAGTCATGTCACATTTAATGGTTAGGCAGTCTTTTAAAAGTCAAAATCTATTGTTTGTAGGGGATGGGGGAGAGAAAAAATTATGTAGAACAATGACCTGTCTACATTCTGTTTTGTCTTTGCTTGCAAGCTTTGGTCAGACTCCTTCAGTCATATCTACAGAAACACATTGTTTTTAAAAATATTTTCATCCCTTAGCTTTGATTCATTTGGAATTCGTTTGTCTTAGCTGGATTTCAGGTTTTTATCCTTCTGCAGCAAGTCATTCCTGTATAATCAACCAAAGGTCAAGTAGTTGCCACTGATTGTCCCATTGACTTGGTGGATTATAAATTCATTAGATGTCAATCACAGAGATTGATTGTGCTGATATTTCTTTCATGTCTGTTTCTATTCTAATAATAATAATATTAGAACAAATATGCAAGGAAACAAAGTAGAAAGTAGCCCTGCCTTCATCTCCTTTCTTGTCTATCATTTATCCACTCTTTGATTCCTTTGCTGTCTTTCCTCCATCCCTTTCTGTTAGGGTAGCTTTTGATTGCTGTTCCAGGTGTAAATCTATTCTAATTATTCAGCCACACTGCTATAGTTTGTTTTTCATCTACCTGTTAATGTAATAAAGTTTTGATTAACTCAGGTTGTGTCTTCAGGAATGGGCAAGTAAATATTTTTCCAAAACCTAATTAATTTGAGACTATAAAGGATATTAATATGTGCTAGATTTATGTCGTGCCACCCAGTTTTCTCTCCTTCGTAAATTTAAGGACCTCCTCCACTGCTATTTCCTTCTACTCTATCATTTCCTGTATATTGAGTAGAAAAAAAGTTCTTTTCTGATTGCACTCCTTTGTTAGGATCAGTCGTGATGCTTTCATTTTTTCACCCTAATTTTCTTATTTCTGATAGCAGTCGAGTTTGCTGGTTACATTCAGCTAGATCACAAATAATTAGGTAGAGTTCATCTTGGCAGGTGGTCTTCTTCAGGCTTCATGTTTTGTGTTCTTGTAAGATGGGAAAAAGGCAAATGGACACTGGGTGGCACATGAGTCCTATTGTTGAGGTCACTGATTATGGAGCATTCATGTATRTTTTAAAACTGCAGGCAATTTGCTAAAATTGGTTATTATTCCATTACAGCAAATTAAAAATATACTCTATGTTCCCTGTGTAATAAATATTACTTGTACATTTTGTATTTATTTTTCAAAATGTTTTTCTTCAGATAGTCATCTTTCTCTTTCTTCTTTTCTTTATGCTTTTCAGGTTGCTGATAATAAAGGGTAATTTGTGATATYATTCCTGGTTCAAAAACCTCAGTGGTACTGGAAAAGGAGGATGCAAAGACTAAATTGAGAAATCTATTATTACCTGTACATAAAAGCCTAAACAAAACAGAAAAAAATAGAAAGGGTGATCTGGGTTAGTACAGAGAGTGCTCATTTTCTTGTATGATTACTTCCATGCAAGCTTTGTGGGTATCMCACTGTCAGGTAACTAGGTGTAGTGTATAAGACTTGTTTGTCCCATAGGCATAGCAGATGTTTTCTGTGTGTCAGGACAGAACAGGCTGTTCAGTAATAACTCTGAAAGGGATGAGATTGTTCTAAGAAGTGCCAAAGGATTTAATAATTTCATCAGCATATTCTGGCCCTGTAGAACAGCCATTCTTTATTCTGCATAGTATCTACATGTCTTTCATCCCTCAAACTTCAGCTGTTTTCCTTCTTCTTGCTGTTGTTGTTTGGCTCTGCAAACCCACTGCTGCCCTGAAAACCCACCACTTAGTGATTTTCCTTAGTTGTTGTACAGTGGGGTATACTGTCTTCTTACAACTTTCTAAATTTTAAAAGATATTGAGAAAAGCAAAGTATATTCCTCATGAGGGGAACCAGTGCCTAGCTATGTCCTTGCTACATCAGAAGTCAGGCCTCATATGGCAAAACAGATGATTGCCTTCTTTCCATAGTGTCAAAGGTCACAAAAGTTTTTCTTAGTTATTGTAAAGCTGAGATCCATTAGAAAGGCAGACAAGTAGTATGACTTAAAAAGATGAAACTTTGAATATGATCAAACATGGTTGTCTCTTTATTAACTTCTGAAAATTGCCAACCTTGTACCATTGTTTGCAGGGTTTGTTTTCAGTCTGATTGGAAATGAACGCATCCCTACTTCCGTAAAGACACAGAACCTGTCCAAGTGAAGGCAGCAGCAGCTTGTATAGCAGAATATTCATTGTGGTCAGCTTAGTGTCTCATTTCAGCTAGGCAAAACCCCTGCTATAGTTTCTGAGTGAGATACTTGACAGTGTGCCATRTAACTTGCATCCTGTGCTGGAACCTTATGAAAGTATCTTCTGTTGCTGGCTGTGCCACCTGTACGGAGCAGCGCTGRCTGCCTTTACTCAGAACACGGTTAATGGGCTTTTGAAGGAAGAAAACAACTAAGGACAAGTGTGGTATAGGGCTTGACAAGACTTTGCTGTGGTAACCCATGATAGTTCAGTTCCCTCATCCAAGTATGTGCCATCCCAAGCACAGCTTATCTTGTTGTCGTGGTAACCTGGGGTCCCTTACTTCTTCCCATCTACATATGCAGCGTCCCAAGCATGTTTTATCCTGTGAGAGTAATCCAGGACAGCTCGCTTCCTCCATCATCTGCACTCAACTTTGCACAGGTACCAGTATAGTGGACAGATGCCAATCTTGGAATTCAGACAACAGCAGTGAGATCACAAACAAAGCAGGACTTTGCACATATAAGTAAGGCAAAGCAGTTAAGCAGTGCAGCTTTTATTATCCAGCCCTGCAGTGCTATCCTTTGAGCTATACTCCCAAGCAGTTCCACTCATCCTCCCATTTGATTAGCGTTGGTGTACTGGGGCTTCCACCATGGTAATGCTATCCTTTCATCAAAGCCAAAGCTTYCAGTTTCTGAGTGTTGTGCCTTGTCTCTGAGAGACTGGCATCACCTTTTTGCCTGTAATACAAGTAGGATGTAATTGTATCCTCAGTCTGTAGGATGCTGCTTGCATGCTATATGGTTGGTTGGCCAAATTACACAACACTCATTTACTACATGCTGGCTCTCTGGTGGAAATGCATTTCAAAAMTTGTGGTGACTCCCTTTCAACACTACTCTATGATGATCCGTCTGCTGAACAAACTTTGGAATGTTGTAATTTCGTATAATTTTTTAAAATTTTATTCCTGCAGGAGGCTGATTAGAATATTTAGCTGTTTTCCCAGTGTGGCAACTCCTGATTGTACTGAAAACATGGAGAAATCAACTTGATCAAGATTTAGCATTCTGTATATAAACACCTGCATTATACATATTTTGTGAAATACACACTAGCATGACATCCTCTGTCACAACTCTGGACTTTCTCTACAACATAAATAAGTCTTCAAGTCTTGCAGTTATCTCCGTCTCCTACATACTTTGAGTCACTTGTGATGCTTGGAAAGGTAATGACATCAAACTCCAGGATTACTCTGCTAAACCAAATCTTTCAAAACCAGTGCAAACATATATGGTTTCCCAACCTTTTAACCTTTTAATTTCCTATTCAGAAAACAAAGTAAGCATGTGCAACAGTGTAAGAGCATTGGTGATATAGTAAAGAAGCTATTTTCTGCCTGGAGAAACAGTTATTCTTTCACTTAAGCAGGCAAAAAAAACCCTGATGTTGCTGTGTTTTTTCCTATATACAAATACAGAACCAAATTTCATTTGGGTTTGCTAAAWATCTTCCGTTTTGTTTACTGTGGCRCCCAGGAATGTGGCAAACTGAWATRTTCCCTCACAACAGACTATGACAGTATGCTAAAAAGTAGTTGCTGTCTTAAACATTTCCAACATCAAATAATTCTTATTCATGCTGAATGGGTGCCATTCTTATACCACTTTTCCTAGGCCCAGTAATGTTCCAGCTATCACCTGTTATTGAAAGCATCCTTATGCATGAGACAAGCAGCATTCTGCAAGGACATTCATTCATTCATTCATTCATTCACATTTACAAATTTACAAAGTTTTCATCACACAGCAATGACAATTCCATGTAACAACCTTGACAGCTATTTTTCATGGATGTCTCTTTTTTCTTTCAGTAGGCGATGACTGCATTTTATGAAGAGAGTACATTACACTTTGTGTTCCCATTATGCAAGCTGACTCCTGCCTGTCCTGTTGTGAATAGAGAATGAGTGATGAAAATTTCTCCTTATTTTCCAGTTAGTTGCCTGAAACTGGTGCTTATCMTACCGTCTCAAGAAGGAAGGAATTCAACAGCTCACTGGCAATTTTGTGGGGTTTGACAATCCCTTTGATCCTCTTGAGCAGAGGAGGATGCTCCTGTGCTCTTCTGAATATAGAAGTACCTCAGAGAATGTGCCAAGTACAGGCTATCCTAAATTAAATTTCTTAGTTACAGACTATAGGCAGGTAGAAGCCTATAATARCAAATTTTGATGTTTAGTTTTATACCTTCATCCACAGATGGTGTGAAAGGTCCAGTCACTTAAAAGATTTTCAAGATTCTTTGTACCAGTGACCCTAAAAACCTAATTATTAGAAAGTTTCTGCCTAATACAGGAATATTTTCTATATTTTTTGAATGGAAATTTAGAAATATATGCTGACATTAACTAAATGTTACATTGTATAATTCTTTAACTTGGTCCTTAAGAACCTGATGAAGGTAAAGAAGGTGGTGACATATTGGCGAAGGAACGGGTGATTTGGGGATACCTTTAGACTAGCTCAGATCCAGACAGAGAAATGGCAGCATCACCTCATTTCTGTGGCTGCATCTGGAGTGCAGCCAGATGCTGCACTCAAATTTTCAATATGTGTTCATCATATTTTCTTCCAGATGTACCTCATTTCTTTCCTTCTTTTTTGCTACTGCTTGTATTTTCTCCTTTTTCCATAAGGCTAGGGGCAAATGTAGTTCGAAAGTACTGTACTGTGATTTCTCTGTCACTCTTGTAGAAGAAAGAGAGGAACTGTTAGAAATGAACAATTTGAAGTCCAAGATTAGTGGACAGATGTCATTGTTGTTGTTGTCAGGCATGCCATTACAGTATGTCTCATGGCATTATCTGCCTTGAAAGGCAAACTTGAATTTCTTTTTCACATCATTTGGGAAAGTGTCCTTTGGGCCAGCCTGGTCCACCACTGTGCAAAAGGAGATGCTAATTAAATAGTAAAGTACTGTATATCTTCTTAGTAGATCAAGGGTTTCTGCTCACCTTTCTTCACGATATGGGCTTTATGAGGAAGTGTCAAGGTCAGTACCAAGTGTCTGGGTCGGTGCCTCAAGCATACATTCGGAACATGCTGGCCTTGTGCATCATGTTCCCTTTCTGGCACAGTTTGTACCAATTAAGAGAGTGGACCAAAATCAAAGTGCTGCTTTTCATAGGAAGACTCATTTGCCACTGTAATTTGCTGGTGAGTTTTCTTCTTTAGCTGAAGTGCCTCCTTTAGTCACTTTTGATTCTGCAGTTTCAATGGAGCCCTTGAAGTGTTCTGATTATAAGGGTGATGTATATGCAGTGATTAAGTGTTATTTTCAAGGGATTAGCACCAAAAATAGTTTTGCAAAAACACACCCATTAGAGTGCTTCCACTTCAGCACAAAAGGAAAAGTTAGGTAAGCATTTGTATCTAGACAACTCAGGCAAATTTCTTCCTAGCTGGAAATCAGATTAGTGAGTTTTAGATACTATAAAATATATTAAACCCTCTCCTTTTATTTTAGACATAAATCAATATGTACATTTCTGTATTTAGTGAGGAGTTAACAGGCAGATTTTTCATATTTTTGAGCTAGGCCTTCTGCTTTCTTCCCAAATTTCTAGGGCCATTTGTACTTACTGATAGGCCAAGTAAGCTGAGGTACCTGGTGGTATGGCTRTGTTTGTCAGTCCCCCTGGTTCTACTTGGATTGATCAAATTCATTTCTTAGTCACTGAAATTAGCTTAAAGTGTTTCTGGGGTTTCATCAGTAAGCCTTTGAGTTTAGCCAGTGGTGYGTTCCATCTGAGTATTTCAAAGCACTAAAAATTACTAGGACAGTGTTCTGACTATTTACCTGATATATATATAGACAGAAACATACATCTCAGGTGATCAGACCCTCCAATCTAAAATTACAGCTATCTGGAGTAACTTGGCTTTGCCCAGGTCCTGGTCTTGTATTCCACAGTATGTATGTTTTACTAATATCCTGTATGTAAGAGGTATGTGTATTTTAAGTGTTACTACAAATATGCTATGTCACTCCTCTCCTCTCCTCTCCTCTCCTCTCCTCTCCTCTCCTCTCCTCTCCTCTCCTCTCCTCT
>NW_026623669.1:592770-609218 GCF_030028575.1 Malurus melanocephalus
GGCACAGCCCAGCTGCCTGCATCCACCCAGCTGCCTGCATCAGTGTGCTGACACTCTCAGCTGTGCCTGGAGAGATGCATAGGGATAACATCTGTCACTCACAGAAGCTTTTTCAAGTTGAAATTTGCAATGTTTTTATATGAACTTCGCATGATGTGCCACCTGTGCTCTTGCCTGTGTTATTTCAATAAACTGAAGCATCACTGATAAGCTGTGATAAGCTTTTATTGATTCCACAGCTCTATCAACACTGTGCCTGAAGCACAAACCTTTCTGGTTCCTCAGCTCAGGGGCTCATCTGTGCACCCCCAAAACTGGTCTTTATCCTCATGGTTATGCAAACCCTGAAATCTTCCACAAAGCTGTAATGGTGAGGATGGGGCTATTTCATCCCAAATACTGGCAGCAAGTGTCTTGTGGGATGGGCATTTTGGGGTGGTTGCTTGTCAGATGGAGGCATCGCATTTCTCCCCAKCTCCTGCTGTCACAGAGCAGAGCGGGAAAGGGTTTTTTTTGCAAACCCACTTGTGTTCGGCATCACATCTATAAACTCCAAAATCCTTGGCTCTCAGTGTCCCGCACCCTTCATCCATCTCCTGCAGAGAGATGCCAAGCCTGCAGAACAAAAATTGTATTGCTGAAGAAGAGGAAACTCTCTGAGTCTTGCAGAAAAGGAGCAGTAGGGGTGGGTTGTCCTGCCCTTTTCGTGCACCATCTTATCATGTTGCATCATTTCGTGCTGGAGGGTGATCAGATTTGAAGGGAGTTGCTCTGCCTGCAGTAAGATCTGYGGGGGGCATGTGTGGAGCATGAAAAGCCATGCAGTTCCAGGCGTCTGGTGGGAGCTCTGGGGYTACTGTGCACTGTTCCTCAACTTTTGGTCTGCAGAGCTTTGCTGGGGGCAATATGAGACCATTGCATAGACTCCAACATCTTGGAGAGATGGGTCAGGGCATGAACGAGGTCTGAAATGGAGCAAAGCTGTTTACACAAGTGGGCTGTGGATGCACTCACATTTTGGGGTTGAAAGGTGTGTTGTCCACCCATCTCCACACTTTCTGATGTGACCTTAATCCAATCCACACAGGTGGTGGGCTTTTGCCTATGATACTCTTGATGTGCTCCTGGAAAACAGAGGTGATCAGTTGCTCTCAAAGTCTCTCTGTGGAGGGTTCCATGGCAAGCAAATTCATGGAGTAAATCTGGCTCTCATATTGATGGGATATGAATGTTCCCAATACTTTGAACACTTGCTCAAACCCTCCTGTTGCTAGGCACTCTTTTCATCCCTGCCCATCTAAAAATCAGGACTTTTATGTCCTTTTTAAGTTTTCTTTTCCCTGTTTACCTTTTCTTTCTTGTCCTGGAGCACCACCAGCTGGGAGTCCTGATTTTCACAGCTTTTCATTCCTTGAGTCCAGTTTCCCAATTCCTCAGAGAGCCAGTAGCATCTTTCCCCATGGAGCTGCCAGTCCTGGGGACACAGCTTGCAGCCAGCATAGGCTGTAGAGGAGAAAAAAACATTAGATATTCCTAAGCATTGTCAGGTTATTCCCTAGCCACCAGCTGAAGGTACTGAGGATTCCCCATCCCACGCACCGGCTCTTTCCCCATCATTGAATTTTTCACATTGATGTGTTTTTTTTAGCCACTGGAGAGGAGAGTTACTGAGGTTGAGTGACCACAATGACATTATTGGCAGATGGAGGTGGAGGAAGAGTGGGGAGGAACTTCTTCCCTAGGGTTGATGCTGCTCCTCCATGGAGGAGGGATCAGCAAAAATTGCATGGAAAAGAGGATTCTTCTTTGCAACAATCCTCTGTGCCAAATAACCCTTGGTGTCCTCACAACCCCAAGGGTCTGCTTGCAGTAGAAGAACCGCCACAAAGGTCTCACCTGAGCATGTCCCAGCAGAGTCAGGTGGAAAGGGGGATTACCTGTGGGACTCTTCCCTTGGGGCTTGCAGAAATATCGCACYAGGGATGAAAACGTGCTCTGCTCCATCTGGTTCCTTCCCTGTATCTCACAGCCTAGCTGTGGAACGCTTGTCACCACTGGCTGTGGGGAGCCCTGAAAAACTTGGAGCAGTAATCCAGAGTGAGAAGCTGCAGCCATTTGTGGGTAAAAACCACAAACCCCAACAAAACTGTGTTTCATTTTCTCATGCAATTACTTAAGCYAGCCTGAAAAACATGGCTTGTATCCTCCACCTTTGTTTAATTGCTATGGGGATAATCTAGGTTTATTCAGAAGGGGTTTATTCTTGTGGTGGGTGATGTTGCATCCCTACTGGACAACCTTGTCCCCTCCAAAGGCTGAAATGCTGACATAAACCCAGCTTTCCCCTCCCTGGCTGCTCGTGGGGATGTGAGATGTAGGTAAGAGCTGGTTACTCACCCCGCACACTCAGCACCACCACCAGGACCAGCTGGATGAGTTGCCCCAGCCCCCCTGCTATGAGGAGGAGCCTGTGCCACCACGGACAGAAGGCAGGAGCTGAAAGACACCACATTTGCTTTAAAAAATGAAAGATAGGAAGGTGGCGGTTTAGAGGGAAAAGAAAAAGCCCGTCTGTCAAGCTGGTGAGTTTGAGCAGAATTTTACAGCTTCTTTGCTTCCTCCAAAAATGTAAATCATCACTGATGAGGTCTAGAGTGAAGGTGGTTTTTCAGGTGGTGGAGAGGCTGCAGGAGCCACAGGAGCACCCTTGGACACCCAATGRTGGAGCTTGGGAGATCGGAAACCTTCTGAAATGGGCTTAATGTAAAGCTCCTCATAGAACTAAGTGTTGGTGAGACAGAGGTCTCGCCAGCTCTCATCTCCTCTAGGATTCCAGACAGGATCTTAACAGCTTTCCTTCCATCCAGGTGTGTGGCTCATGTTAGGCTTATTGGGACTTTTTTTTTTTTGGGCCCCAAGTGGAGAATTTTGGAAGCATAGCTCTTCCACCTCCAGATGTTTGTCACCCTCTCCAATCCCTTAATTTCTCTTTTTCCTCTACTTCTCAAGTCAGGATTTCACCTTTGAAGGCATTTAACCCACAACAGTGCTCCCCATGTTCTTGGGAACCTCAACATGGGGATGGAAAAGTGAGTAAACAAATACAAAACTCTTCCCAAAACTTGAAATAAATATTTACCCCTCCCCCCCCACCCAAATAGGACTTACCACGATGCTTCTCAGCAGAAGAACTATCCCCAAGATGCCTTAAATCCGCATAAACAATTTCCCCAGCCATGGTCATTCAGAAAGTCACAGGAGCAGCCCAAAAGTGWCGCTGTCCATGGACAAACTCTTGCCTAAGTGAAATATGCACTCACAGCCGGATGTCTGCATCCAGCTCCAGGAAATGGTACTGGCCAGGGCTTTTATCTGTTTATACAGAAAATGTATATCAGGTGAAGAGAAGACATGTGACATTTGGTGTTTCTTCCTCAAAATATGGGCCGAGAGTGACCTGAGGTGCCTTTTGTTCTGTGCGACTTATTCTGCTGGTTTTGACACAATATTTTGCCTCCATTTCATCGTGGGGCAGACAGATCCAAAGTGGTGAGGGTTTGCCCAGCTCCTGCTCAGGAAGAGGTGAGAATCTGGATTCCTTGTAGGCTGCTAATTAATTTTGTTTTATCTTATTTTATTCCTTTATTTTATTCCTTTATTTTATTTTGTTCCTTTATTATGCTTTTTTTCCTCCTGGAAGCCCGTCCTTCCATCCCTGACGTGTCCTTTTACACCATCTAGACCCATGTTTCCTTCAGGTTTGGTGCTTTTTGCCAACTGCACAGAATGACCACCAATTTCCAGCCTACAATAATACTTTTTTTTCCTTTTCCTAGGGTTTTTGGTTGTTTGCTTGTTTTTGGGTTTTGGTTTTTGGGGTTTTTTTGTTTWGTTTTGTTTTTTGTATTTTAATCACAGGTTTTAGCCAGTGCCATAACATACCTGAGCAGCACCTTTTTGTAGAGGTAAAAATGATGTGTTTTTTCCTCAGACACCCAAAAAAGCAAAGAAAAAAGCTGAAATTTGCCCCAATGCCTATCAGCAGCAAGAAATAGGGTAAATAAGAGGATAAATCCAAAGATCCAGAGGTACCAGTAGGAAAAGGACTACATTATTTTATTTTAAAATGATATTTAAATTTTAAATTAATTTTTAAGTTAATTTTTATTTTTAKTTTGGTTTTATTTTATTTTAATTTTTSTATTTTTATTATCTCTTGTTTATTTTTTTCCCACCCACAGCCTTTGTTACACTCACAGAAAGTTTTTGTGGTTAGTTGCTATCAGCCAGCCTTCCTGCCTTCTGCAAAAGCAGCTGCTCCCTTGGTGTGTGACCACTGATAACAAAAAAACCCTCAAAAATACAAAATAAATTATGGTTTAGGGTAAAACCCTGCAGGTGGGTAGCTCAGTTGCAAGAACAGTCATTTTGTTATATTTTTTGTAGCAAAAAAAAAAAATAAAATGGGCTGAAGGGAACTGTGCTTTATCCTTGTAAAATCCATGAGGGCTGTTCTGGTTTGCCCTGACACCCTGGAACAGAGCAATCCTCAGCAGTGTTTTCCCCTCCTKCTAGCTAAAAAAMCCCCATTTTTTGACAATCTGTCTCCCTAGCTGAGAAAAAAAAACCCAGAAATGGTGGAAAAGAGGGTGAAGTGGCACCGGGAGGAGCTGGAGGGGATCCCCTGATTCAGTGGGTGGGCAGGTGGCCCTGGGCAGGCAGCCCCTTCCCCAGTGCCCTTGAGGAGGCACAGGAAAATCCCTCAGAAAGTAATAAAATAAACCAAAAAGCCATTTTTAAAAAATACTTTATTTATGTTTCTCTTCATAGGAGAAGGCTCTGCATCAGCATCAGTCTTGTTCCCACAGAGCAGATCCAGGTAAGGGGGTTTGGGGTGGGCTTTGGGGCTAAGGGGAGCTGATCTTCAATTTTAATTGGAGGAGAGAATTTTAATTGCAGGGAAAGGTTTTTAATTGTGGGAGAAAATTTTGGTTGAGGGGAGAAAAGTTTGACTCTGCAGAGAAAACTTTAATTATGGAGAGAAATTTTAATTGCAAGGAGAAATTTTCAATTAAGGGGATTTTCATAGGGGGAGATTATTTTAAATGGGAGGMGAAAATTTTGGTTTAAGGGAGAAAACTTTAATTTTGGAGAGAAAATTTTAATTGAAGGGAGAAGATATTAATTGGGGGGAAATCTAATGAGAAGAAAGGTCTGCAGGGAGAAAACTAATTATGGCAGAAAATTTTAATTGCAAGGAGGAAATATTAATTGAGGAGATTGTAATAGGGGAAGATTTTAATTGGTGCAGAAAACTTTAATTTGGGGTAGAAATTTCATTGTGGGGTGAAAATTTAAGGTGCAGGGAGAAAATTTTAACTGAGGGGAGAAAGTATAATTGGGGGGATAAAACTAATTGGAGGGACAGAAAATTGTAATGGCTAGGACAAGATTTTAATTGTACAAGAAAACTTCAGCTGGGGAGAAAAGTTTAAATATGGTGCAAGGAGAAAATTTTAAATGGTGAGGAAATTTTAATTGAGGACTGACAGTCTTCATGACACCGCTGATAGATGAAACTTTGCTTGGCAGGTGAAGCAAGAGCACCTGCAGAGGTGGAATCCCAAAAATGGAGGAAATGAGGGCTTATTCTGGATTTTTGGGCGTGGAAAGGAGCAAACGGGCAGGTAACTGTAGGGCAATGAACTGTTGAGTCACCAGGTTTGGGATTTTTTTGATACTTYTGTAATCTGAGAACAAAACCCAGCTGGCGTAAGGTTGTGGAGGGAAAAAAAAAAGCTTTTTCTGGCACTTCCCTTGAGGGGAAATTTTTTGTCACTCAGCAGATATAATTTTTGCTCTAAACGGGCCATTCCAGACATGATGGGTTATTCCAATCTAGGATTAACCCTTCCTGAGACACTCAAGTAATTGATTCTTTTAGGCTTTTTTCCCCCCCAAATAGTCCAATTTTCTGATTGATTCTGGATGTGAATATAGAAATTTTTGAAGAGTTGAACTGTTAAAAGACCCTAAAAAGCAACTTGTTATTTAATTCCAGTTTGGGTACATCAGCAAAGTATTTATTATTGTCTCCTTTCCCTGGAGAAATCAGCTTTTCCTTTTGCCCTGTTTCAGCTTTCCTGCTTTTGCTCCCATCTCTATCATCCCCTTGGCACACAATAAGGGAGAAAAGGGACTTTTGGGGGCTTTTCCATCATCTTGTTCTACCCAACCAGAAACAAAGATTTTTGAGGATTTTTTTATTTAACAAATTGGTGGCTTTTTCAAATTTGATGGGGRATTTAAAAAAATATTTTTACATGTATTTGTTGATTTTAATTTTTCTTTAACATAACTTTTTTTTTTTTACTATTTGGTAGTAATTTTCTTTGCTCATGGTGAAGGTAAAGTGCATGTGCTGGATCATAGGATCCAGAGGTGGAGGCACCATGACTCAGATAATTTTCAGGACCCAAAGTGTCTTAGTTTAGGTGGAGACAAAAACTCTACTGAACTTTAATATTGAGGTAGCCCAAAACTGAAAACAAAATTTTCATTATGGTACATTTCAGAAGTTTGCATCTGGAGCTGGGGAGGACACTGTTCCCCAAAAAATTCCCATAAAATTAAAACAAAAAAAAAGTATTCCACATGGGGAAGAATTTTTGGCATTTCTCACATGAAATGATACCAAATGATACTAGCATTGGGATGAGACCAAACCTATCATCTTGGCATAACTCATGTTGCTCCCCTGGGAACCCTCATAGAGGCACTGAAGGTCTGTTCTCCTGCAGGTCACAGCCTGGAGATGAAGCCAGAGGCACGTGTTGCCTGCCAAGTGATGCTGGCAGTGCTTTTCATGGTCCTGTTCATCACAGCCATCACTTTCGCAGGTGAATGTCAAGGCTTTGGTCTCATGAGGAATGTCTCTGAGATATTTTGGGTTGTTGCATTTGTGCCAGATCTACTTCCATGTTCCTGGGAAAGACAAAGCCCACCCAAGCTGCTGTCCTCTCTGGGAGCAGAATGTTTTAGAGCAGCCTTTCTACAGAAGACCAAATCCATCCCCTTGGTGTAGGAGCTGATGTCATCTAGAAATTCTTAGAAAATCAGCAAGAAGAGTAATTTCATGAGTACAGTCACACAAAAGTGTTTTCTTCTGAGAATGGGCTTGGAATGTTGGCATGAGTCCTACCAAGTCAAGAAGTCTGCAGGAATAAGGGAAATTTTTTTCTGTCATTTTCACTACTTGTGCATAATGACAGAGAGCAACAACCATGTTTAGGCATGTTTAGGTGTGGAGGCCGAAAGCCAGCATTGCGACCTTGCAGGTGTAAATCTGAAATTCAACCGATAATACTGTATCCCTGAGATCTGGAAAAACAAAAGGGAGTCTGAAAGTCTGGATGAAGGAGGACGAGACAGAGGAGCATGTTACCAAAGCAACGTGACTGAGCAGCCTTGACTGTCTGTGGGAAAAGGAAAATGGAATGTTGAAGAAGAGCGAAGTTAGATTGGGCAGATGCCAAAAACAGAGCAAAATCACGAGAATTAACGACACCGCAGCTTTTGCAACACACCAGTCATATGCTGATAAGTAGAGAAGGGGCTGCTAATTAGCCAATAAATAGTTGCCATTTATGTGGAAGACTTAGTATGCACCTGTTGCTAAATAGACAAAAGGGGCTCAGCCCCATAATAAAGTAGTATGTCTGTGTCTGTCTGTCTGTGTCTTTTGCTTGTTATTTGTGTCGTGTTGTCTGTCTCTACTGCGAYATTTAGGAATAGGTCTATTCTGAAATTCCTCTTAAAATGCCAGTTTTTGAAGTCTACCACCTTGTTTTTTCTTTGAAGTGTGCAGCGCTGGTGTTTCTTGTCCAATATCACAAGCTGGGCCATGATTTGAGCCTGTTTTCTCCCAGGATTTCTCCTGGTATATCTTAATTTTCATTTTTCACACTGGTTGAGGCAGATGCAAGACTTTTGGAAGCCATGGGGTGGAGGATGATCTCCCCACCTTAGAGAGGCTAGGAGAAGATGCTGCTTATTAACGCTGCTCTATTTTTAATGACAGTGCAGGCTTTTCAGCCTCATGCCCAGCCCTGCTTTCAGTGTCCCTTTGACTGGATCAGGTACAGAGGAAAATGCTACTATTTTTCGGAGGTTGAGGGGAACTGGACATCCAGCCAGGACAACTGCTTGGCACTTGGTGCTTCCTTGGCCATGCTGGACAGCGTGGAGGACTTGGTAAGGAGATATGAGGACATGCTTGGCATGAAGAAAAAACCCTCAAACCAATGTATTTGAAACCTTTTGGTTTCTTTGACTGCTCTTCCAGGATCTTTCTTAAAGGTCTGGGGTGAGATTTGGGGAAAAGGTCTTGAGGATATATCACCATGGGCCTCTTCAAATTTCTCATGAAGGCAAACTACTGCAAGAACTGTAGGAATAAACCTGTTTCTAGATGACACTTTTTGGTAGCAGATTGAAATGTTCAAGCCCCTAAGAAGCCCTAAAGCAGCACGAGCAACTGGTAAAACAGATTTTTGGCTGGAAGATAGTAAAAGTCTTTCCTTTTGCCTCTCTTTCAGACCTTTGTGATGAGACACAAAGGCATCTCAGAGCATTGGATTGGCCTTTTGCGGGAGGATGAGGAGCAGCCATGGCAATGGGTGAACCACACACCTCTATCTCACCTGTGAGTTCATGTTTTTCTTTATTGCATTGGCTGGTGTTTCCTCAACCATGAAATGTGAATGTCTTCTTGCACTTGAGGTACATTCAGAGGTAGCAATGGGACAACGTTTGGGAAGGGCAACATTGGATCTGGAGCTGGTCTTTGTTTTCCCCTTTGACCTAAAGTGTGGGAGTGGTGCTTTTGGTGAGAAAATTCTAAGTTTAGATTTTTTATTTTAAGGTTGGGTGTTTTTTTTTTTTTTTTTTTTTTTTTTTTTGCAAAGCTTTGGGTTTCTTATTGGAAATAGAAATAAATCAGCATCAGTGTTGGCAGATGGATGTCAAATTAGTTACATTCCTATAAAAGAAATATATATTGATATTTTGGCATGTTCCTCATGGCCCATGAGGATCCCGGAGAGCTGAAGCTGAGGAAAGCCTATGTGTGACTTTTCTCCTTTTTCCTGCTGCTCCATCTGAGGTGTGTTATCTCTGTTCTTCCAGGTTTCAAATCCGTGGTGGTGGGCTCTGCGCTTACCTGGATGGCAGTGGGCTCAGCTCCTCCCACTGTAGCAACGAGAAGAGCTGGATTTGTAACAAACCTGAGCTGCAGAGCTCAAGCAAAGGCAACAGGACGAGACGGCCTCCAAACCTCTGTGTCAGCTCCTTGGGTGCTGCAGGGAGGGCTTCTCATGCCCAAATACCTGCTGCACCATAGGGACATGGAAGAAAACTTCAGAAAGCTTTTGAACCACCTGGGCAAGGTGTTATTGGAGGTTGCATGGGACCAACAAGGTGTTGGTGGGACAAGGGAACCTTTGAGGAACAATGTAAGGCAGTTCCTGGGAATTCTGGGGAGCTAGAGTGGCCTTGGGGCATATTTTTTGGGCTTGGGGCAACTTGCTGATGGGTCAAATATAGATGCCTTCTGCTTCTTAGAGAAAACAAAATTTATTTTATTCTGAGGACATTTACATGTTAATTAGTTGGAAATACATCTTGAGCATGGGGAACAGCAGAACAAAAGGGTGGGGGCAGTGGGTGTGAGCACATGCTTATGATGACAAAATCAGATTTAAAATGAGGTGATGGCTGGTATTAATGCAAAGTCTGCAAAAATTAAGATTTTTAATTTGTGATGGAAGCCCAGCCAATCATAAATACAGAGGTCAGCAAAAGGAACCCTCAGAGGAGGCTGAATTTGGGAGAAAAACCCAAGTTTTCAGCACAAAACAAGCTCAGTGAAATCTGGCTCCTGTTAACAAGCTTTGGATGAATTTGACAGCTTCAGCCATGCTGAGCTCAGATCCAAAACCCCCTGGACATAACCCAAAACAGAGACATCAAAGATGGAGGTAGAACCCTGAAMTGAGCTAGAAATTTCTCAAAGACCTTTTGAAAATATGAGTTAAGGAGCATCAAGGAGCATTTCCAACCACCATGATGCAAACAGCTTTGGAAGCATCCTTCCAGTGCATCAGCCCTTGGGGGACAGTTTGATGGATGAGAGGAGCACACAGAAGTAGGGGAAGACCCTCTCCCCACTGAAGGAGGCGACAGGAAAAGTGAAGATGCGTTGGCGGCTGCTGACAGCATAGAAAGAGACCAATCCGACCTCATAGTCCAGGTAGACCCCAATCTCCCCATTGAGAAGTGGGACAGAGGTGTTGGATGGAGCCGTGAGGGCAACGCAGAGCTCATCATATTTCTGCAAGCCCCAAATCTCAGTGTTGGGCTTGAAGAGGACCCGGCCCTTCCTCTGAACAGACTCAAGGGCCACCCCCACAGCCCAGAAGCGCCCGTTGGCCTCCACCTCCCAGTAGTGACGGCCCGAATTAAAGCCCTCAGTGCCCAGCATGCACGGGTCCGTGTCGAACCGGCCCGGACTCTCAGACCAGCGGCATCGAGGTCTGCCCCAGGTGGCTTCTTTGAGGTCCTCCGAGAGGATCACCTCAGGGCCCACGGTGGCTGGATCCAAGGTTACATCCACTGAAAAGCAAAACAGAGAAACAATCAGAAGCCAAATTTAAGCCTAGAGAAGACACACCCCAAAACCCTCTTGACTAGTGACTTTTCAAGGAGAAAGGGAGAGGAAAGGTGAGGCTAGAGATGTAAGAGGGAAGAGGTGGAAGTAGGAGATGGAGGATACCCAATTGAGGTCAGAGATGGGGAGCCAAGAGATGGAGCTAGGAGACAGAGGCCCCTAGGTGGAGCTGCAGAGCCTCCATCGAACATCTATTTTGATGCAGCCCAGCAAACACCAGGRACAGGCACTTCACTCCTCTCTGGCCTCCTCTTATTACCTTCGAACTGTTTGGCGCTGTGGTAGTCCACGGCAAGGTCCCACATGCATGGCCGTGGTTTGAGGAAGAAAGCCATTGCACCCTCAGCGTCCTCTCCTCCTGGCTGGAGGGAAAATGGAAATAAAGGATAAAATTTAATCATTATCCTTCAGACAGTAATTATTCTCAGCCTTCTGTCCCTTTTTACGTAAAAAAAAAAAAAAAAAAAAAAAAAAAAAAAAAAAAAAGGGCTTAACTATCACATTTAATCAACACACTTTAAGAAAATTGCAATTTTTTTCTTCAACAGTTGCAACAGAACTTGGTTCATTTCTAGGAAGACCCTTGGACATGGGTTAAATCAATTAATTCCCTGATGACTATGAAGGGAACGGGTGAAGTATATAGGGATGGGCCCATCTCCATTGTAGAAATTATTATACCTCCAAATCCCCATTCCTTGTGCTGGCTGAAAGTTGTCTTAAATTCATCTCTGCCTCCACCCTTCATCAATCAAATCTGACAAAGTTATCTGAATGAGGAAAGTTCCTAAAACTGAGATAAGCCACGTCCAGCTCTCATGTCCAAAGAAATCCTATGAGAGGGGAAGAAATTTGTTGTTGACCCTGCAGGAAATGTGTGTGTGGGAGATAAGAGCTGGCACCAAAGGGCCTTAAATTCATCCTCCGGAACTCACTGCAGGATTTTTCATGCAAACAAAGGGTTTCCCATGCTAAAGGGCCCTGGAAATTAGAAATAAAGGCTCAAAATTATAAACCATGCTGTTGAAAAGGATCAGGTTGCTTTTTTTCTCTGTGTTTTCCTCAGCAAATCTGCAGAAAAGGGGATTAAAGCAGTAGAGTGATGAGTACAAGTGGACAAAAGGTGAGAAAAATCACCCTTAAATGAAGATAAAAGCAGGAGCCATGCTGTTTCTTACCCAGATTTCCCCAGCTAGACGGTTACAAGCAGATGAAAAGCAATTAATCACCATAATCCTTCATTGCAAAACAGCTTTAAAGATCCTGAGGTCAAAGCAAGGGTAAATCCACTTCCCTCCTTGAGTTCATGCGATGGAGAGGGGGCTCAAAATCCCTCCCGCCCCTCCCCCCCCCCAAAGGCATCAGACTGATGTAACCCACCTATCAGCCCTGGGACTTCCCCCCTCCCTCAAACCTTCCTGGTGTTTTCCTTGCTGTCACCGGTGTCCTTGGTTCCTCCAGATGCTTTTCCTCCAATAGCTGCTTCCCCACTAGGTTTTTTTTTCCTTTTGGGATTTGTTTCTCCTCTCTCTGGCACAGGCTCAGCCAAAGCTCAGTCCTGGCTCAGCCTCTGCTAACTTTTATCAGCCAAGAAGGGAGGAGCCCTCCAATCTCTTGCCTGCAGATGGGGCCATGACGTGTTTGGACACCTCCTGCACCCTCTGATTGCCCCTTTTACTCCCATTTCAGGGCCACTTACTTTTTCAACACGGGCCTTGGGGAGGGAAGGGAGGAAAATTAAGGCGGTGCAAAAAAAATTCCATTATTGCATGGTGCCACAAGGAAGAAATTGGTTAAATATTGCCCCCTAGTTCCCCAAATCTGGCTCTGGCCCTTTACACATGATGGAATTGAACAAAGCAAAGCTGGGAGCAGCTTCCAGGTGAGGAACATGACACAAAAGTCTGGAAATGAGACAACCTTGTGGAGATAAAAGATGTGTAAAACTACTTGTAAGTGATGAAATTTGCTTTTCCAGCTGGGGTGGGTTGTGCCAGGAGCTGAGCACAGGAACACCCAGGGGTTGCTCAAAGACAGGCAGCTTCTCCCTGTGCCACTGCCAGTCCCCATCATCCCTTTCTCCTTGCCGGGAAGGCAGCATGGCCACAGCAGTGGCACAAACCCCCCGTGCTGACACGGGCCACAGCTTCCCCACTTGGTGTTGAAGAGACAAAAACCCCTCAGGAGGCAATGGATGAGCCACCACAGGCTGTGGTCATGAAGACTTTTGGAGGATCAGACAAGACCTGTGAGGTGAGATCAGCTTCTTATGACCCCATCTCTCTGACGCCTACCTTTTCTCCCTCCCCTTGAAAAAAAGGTGCAAAGTGAAAATATTTTAATCGCTTCATGGGAAAATAAAGCTCCTGTGTCTGCTCCCAGTTTTGGGAGAAACATAAAGCAAGTTGATCCCTGTTTTCCAGGGAAGGCAGCAAGGGGTTTTTTTGGGAGATTATTTACTTTCTTCCCCCAGATAATTTAAGATTTTGAAGGCAGAATAATACAAACAATCTAGGCTAATCACTTCAATTTTTTTTTTAAATTTTATTTTTGGGTGAATTCAGGAGAAAATGSAGTCTCACCTTCAATCCCTAAGGAAGGTGTTGGCAGAGTTTCTGGACTGGAGAGAGAGCGAAGAGAAGCGACGCCAGGACTACTGGTACAGGGCGTTCCCTCGGTTCTTCAGCAGTCCAAATGGGTCTTTGGGTATTCCTTTCTCCCCATATCCCTCTCAGAGAAGAATGTGGGACCATTTCCAAGAGGCTTCCTGGTGCCCTGCAAAGCCCCACACCCAGATGGAACGGTTGGTATAGATCCTGGGCAGATTTGGCAAGCACCACCTCCATATGGAGCTGCTCATTATCCACACTTCAAATCACTTCATGGCACTGCTCATTTTCATCCCAGACTGAGTCATAGGGGACATTCGTTAACATGGAATTAACCCTCCCCCCTGCTTCCCAGGGACTGGGTTGGTTTTGGGCAGAATATAAAGATTAATGGCAGGGGAGGGGAAAGGAGAATCTTGAAGTGCTTAACTACCCGCAGTTGCTAATTAACCGCATCCCCAGCTCTGTCCCAGTGTTACAGCCGCCCTGGCTACAGCCAAAGTGCTTTTGTCCTTTAACTCAAAAGTGGAAAATTCAGGTCTGGGGGTTGCATATGGATTTTTTGGCTCCTCCAGGASGCGAGTGAAGCCGAGTGACGCCGCATTGAGGCCGAGTTTGAGCAGCTGCGCCAGCTGCTGGCGGAGCAAGAGTGCACAGTGCTGAGGCGGCTGGCTCAGCTAGACCACACCTTTGCAGCCACACACGCTGAAAAATAATTGCGGGTAGCCAAGGGGATCGCACAGCTCCACAGACTCATCGGGCAGCTGGAGGCCAAATGCTTGTCCCGAGTACCCCCCTTACCCAAAACCTCTCTCAACGTGCTGCCTATGGGGTCTTGAATTCTGTTTTTTCCTCCCTTGTCACTTTTAGGATGTTGGGAGCATCCTAAGCAGGTATGTGGCAACCGATTGCTTTATGTCCCTGTCACCCCAACTGCGGAGAGGGGCTTGGCTGATATATCCCTTGCATACCATCTATTCCTGTCATTTCCTCTCCCAGCCGGAGTAAAATGAGGCTCCAACTCCTGTCAGGGCTCTCCAAGGAACTGGAGCAGAGCCTGAGCTCCTGCTGTTGCCAAAGAGATACTCTGTGGGAGGCCTTGGAGAAGTTCAGAGGTATTTGGGTAGACTYCAGATATATTAGGAGAATTCGGAGGTATTTTAGAAGAACTTGGAGGCTTTAGGGAGGAATGCAGAGATATTTGGGATAATTCAGAGATATTGGGGAAATTCAGAGTTATTTTGGGAGGAATTCAATTGTATTTCGGAATAATTCAGTTCTCTGGGGAGAAGTCAAAGGCATTTCAGGAAGAAAGGAGTTTGCGCAAGGGAAAGGCAGCAGCGGGTTCTGCACGTGTTCATTTTCCACCTTCTTCCCTTCTCCCAGACATGGATCCCCCCACAGCGAAGATGACTCTGGAGACTGGCATGACTCCTCTCCCAGAACTCCGGGCAGAGAGAAAAAGCGTGCGGTGGGATGAGGAGGAGGAACCAGATTAAGTCAGAGAGCCCCAGTGAGGCCAAGAACTGGCTGGCAGCTATCAGGGTGTCATTGCCACGAGATGCAGGACATGGACACAGTAGCTGGACTGCAAGATGCCACCTGTGCACCCCCAAACAGAGCCCTAGGTGCTGCCCATATTCCTGAGGACACAAATGGCCTTCTGTCCAGCTCCCCTCCCAGTTGCTTTAATTAGTGACCAATCTTGCACTGCTGCTCACCATGAAAGTTATGAATTAAAAAAAAACCCTGATTTTCCTCATGTGTGAGAGAGTTTGCACAGGATAGATTTTAAGGCATTTCTTGGTTCCGCATGGTCAGGCAGGAGGCGGCAGGGGAGCGAGGGGCAGCAGGATGGGATACATGGTGCCGGGCCTTGCGTGCAGGGTGACTGACCTCTTCCGGTGCCTGAGCTATGCGGTCTTGACTCAGAACAGCACGGCCCGCTGCTCGCCGCCGCTGGAAGCTGCTGTCCCGGCTCCGGCTGTGGTCACTCGGCTCCTCCTGCACACGGTAAGCAGCGCGACAAGTGGCGATCTCCGCGGGACCGCGTCTGTCCCGTCCCGCCGTGCACCTCTTGTGGATGCGCTGCAGTGGCCAGCCCCGCTGCAGCTCTTTTATTGTATTTATTTTACTCTGTTCCATACATTCTATTCACACCTCGCCCTCCTGTCGGCGCAGCTGTCTTGGCGACACCTGTTAGGGGCGAAGTCAATCCCTGTGCRGCCCTTCTAACGCCGCCCCACCCTCAGGACAGCTTTTCTGGTAACTGCGGGCTCAGTTAGTCTCCTCTATCGCCCCTCGCCCATCCCGCGGCCCACTGCTTTGACACGTGGAGCAGATGGGGACCCTGGGGACCACGACACGCCATGCCACACGGCAACATCCTGTCACTGTCACCCCAGGCAACAGCCAGCCCGCGAGGCAGCTCTTCCTGCGCCGCCTTGTCTCGCCCCGCCCAYCCCTTCATGTAGTCCCGTAACCTCACCCCGAAGAGACAATTTCTGGGAACATATTTATGCTTAGCAAAACCCTGACTTCTCCCGAGGCTGCAAAAGCCTTATGTAGACTGAGGTTCTTCTTGGAAAAGTAGAGTAAGTGCTTGAAATAATTAAAAATCAATTCAGCATTAAGTTAGTCTGCTGGTAACTGAAGTAATTTTCCGAGAGATTCTTAGAACRAAGCATATCTTTAAAATAAAAAAAAATTAATTTTTTTCTTTCATTTTCTTCCTTCCTTTTTGCCCCGAGAGATCAAACTTTGGGGCGATCGGGCACAGTTCCGCGGTTTCACCCCGTTTCGATCAATTCAATCGCAAATCGATGACTCAGTGGCACAATCATGCAGAGACGCAGCATCCATCCGCACCACACACCCCTCCTCCTCTTCCCCTTCCCCTCCACCCCCCTTCCCGACCCTTCCCTACCCCTTTCCCCTTTCCCCTTCCCCTTTTTCTGTTGCCCATTTCCCCTTCCCCCTTTCCCGTTCCACATTTCCATTCCCCATTTCCCCTACGCCTTTTCCCCTTCCGTCGAGCCCCTTCCCCCTTTCCCCCTTCCCCTCCCCTGTTCCCCTGTCTTCCTTCCCCTTCCCCCTTCACACTTACCGCGTCC
>NW_026623670.1:0-29147 GCF_030028575.1 Malurus melanocephalus
GCTGAGACCTCCTGCAACATAACCTCGAACATTCCTGCGCTGCCTTCAGGGGTAGCTCATTTCCAAAACTGAGGACCTCGTTTCAAGGTGACACAGTCAAACCAACACATTGTAACATATCTATTAGCAGACTGTCTTTACATCCAAGCACCTTGGAAAAGTCAGTACAGAAACAAGATAAAAGGACAGGCTCCTGCTCAAAATAAAAATCTACAGCACCACACCTGTAGCTATCACTTAAATCACAGCAAAGGCAGGCAGAACCTTAAGTCAGTTGAAAAAATCTGGCAGCAAGCAACTTAACCCCAGAAAATTGTGACGATTTTTGTTTTATGGCAAGGTGAAATATAACTGGCAGCAAAAAATATTAACTGTAATTTCACTGCTAGTTACATCAAAGTATTTCCTAAAACCCCAAGCAAAAACAAGGCCAAGTTTTGTCAGAGCTGTACAGCTACAATTAAAAGACAGCCCTTGTCCCTAAGAGAGTTTACAACCCAAAACAGGCAACAAAGAGGAAAGACATGCTTATCACAGTGCACATTAAAACTTCAAGACAGTAGATAGCCCCAGGATCCATGTTAATGAAAGTTGGAAGAAAACAACAGATAAAAAGATGTTAAGAACTGAATCAGATTGTGAGGAAGGCTTTACATGACTAAAAGTATCTACATTAACACCTAAAACCAGTGTTATTTATGTCTAAACCATGCATCATAAGAATCCCATAAAAGCCTTGATGAAAGAGTAATTACTGCTTAGATTGCCAAAAAAAATTGATGTAAAGCAACTTAGCTTCAGTAGCTTCACTGGACTACCTTGCTCACAGCCAGTTTTTCATTTTGGTACAGCAAAAGAGTGAGATTTTTTTTTTCCCATCAAGTTTAACAAAATAGTAAAATGCTTAGAGCCATTACATTATCTCAAGCCTCATGTTTTGATTCCTGTAATGTGCTATTCGTCTTCCTCTTCTGCTTAGCAAGATAAGGAATATTTTCCACTAGCCAAAAGTCAAGGTAATACTGGCATTTACCAACACTAATAGGCAAGTACTGCTACAGAAAGTCTATCAGCCTTCCCTAACTGCAAAGTAAAATGCAATTCAAAAGCATTCATCCCCACCCAAGATGAGCCATGTCAGTAAGAAAGCAATAATGGGCCCAAAGAATGAAGAGAGCTGCTGATAAATATACCATGCAGTTGGAGCAGTGTAAAAACCTGTTCTTGCTGGTTCTCTACATACACAGGTCTGTGTTTGCCTGTGTACAGGCTCACACGTCTGTGGTCCATGCAARCTGGGCTCAGCTGGGCTGTAAGAGCAAAACTGGCTAGGCAGGCACACTGCTCTGGTGGCTGCAACCAGAGTAATGGGGTTAACAGCAGGGAGCCAAGATCCTGAAGCAGTGCTGTAACCCAAACTTCCCCAAAAACCTCTAGAAGGCAGGGCATTAACATTCCTTGCCTTCCCCTTTTGCTCCTTTTGTTAATAAATGATACACTGACTTCAAAAAAAGCATCATAGACTGTTTGCAGGGCCACCAGATGCCGATCTATTTCCATCCTGGAAAGACATCCCACCACAATGCCACACCACGGTGCCACCACCACCCATGACACCCTGAGCTCCTCCCTCTCCTCTGCCACTGGAGAATACTGAAATTCACAGCCTTGTACCTCTAACCTGCCTCCCTTCACTATTAAAGCATTTTCTTTTTATCCAATGTCCTTTACACAGTTTCCAGTGGTCACTGATGAAATTGGATCTGGATTTCAAGCCTTTAATAATTTGGATGCCTACAAAGAAGCAAGAGAATTCAAGGGCATTATGGGAGTGCCTTGTTTTTGCTTTTAACAGCTGGGGCTTTCAGAGCATCCTGCTGGGGCTGGAGGAAACCAAGGTGGCCAGACTGCTCTAGTACAACTCATCTTTGTCCAAGCTTCCTCTGGCTCCATCAGTGAAAGCCTCTCATCATGCCAGCCAGACCTGGATCAGTTTAATCCCCTTTGACAGTGAGACTCACACCCCTCACACTCCTAATCTGTCTTTGCAGATCTCAGTCCTACTTCTGATCCCTGCCCACGCCAGCTGTATCTGGCCATCTCTGGGCACTCCTTGGGGGCTACAGCAGCAGTCCACAGATCTTCCAAAAACACCAGGACAGAGAAACTGAGAACAAAACTAACTGAGGGATTCTGTCCTACCAGTCAACACAGTGAAACCACAGGACTGGTATATTGTCAGGAAATCTCACCATTTCCTTTTCTTTAACCTTTTGTAGTGGACTACAGCAGCCCCTTCCCATACTCTTCTTACATCTGTGCCTGTATAATTACCAGGCTGCAAAACTACATCCTGTCTCACGCCACTGAATAGAAGAAGTAAACTTTGATATCTGTGTTTAAGCTCGCCAATCTTCCCAGGATGTGACGGATCATTACTCCAGCTCAGAAACTGCCTAATCTTAAATCACTGCCCTTGACTCCCACTGCTGCCAGCCTGGGTCCTCTCCAAGGTCAGGTCTGGTTTCCAGATCTTAGAGATCTTCCTGCCAGGCAGATACAGCTTTGCTGCTTTGAATCCTCACATTTTTAAAAGGCATTTTGGTTCATCCTAAAAATATTGCAGCATAACTTAACCACCTGTAAACACTAAATGCTGCCTGCTAATTGACAGGTACAATATTTACTAAGGGTTACATACCAGCAGACAGCCTAGCAGATTTGTTTATACACAGCGATAGCAATGCCAAGTGCAAGGAGAGACAGATCAAGATCTGAAAGATGAAAGGAAGCCTGAAGAAGGGGACTGCCACATGTACACAAACCAGTAACACAGGAATCTCCTGGCAGGTTCACTTGACAAACAGTATTCATCTTGCCTGTCATTTCATGATCCAGCATTGCTGTTATGAGCAGCATGCACAGAGGAAATGGGAGAGAAAATGGCAGAACAACCCCATGCTTGTGGGAGAAGCACCCTGAAACCAAAAGGCATCGAAATGACATGTGGATGCCTCAAAAGCACTGTCAGCACAACATCCCCTAGGCACTGGCCATGAGCTGGCCACTGGGATCAGCACAGCAGTGGCTGAAGATACACAGATCAACCCAACCTTTTCTCCCCTATTTTGGTTATAACTCAAACTAACTCTACAGAGAGGAAGAAAAGGGTACTTTCCTGGACTCTATATTTCAGTTTCAGTAAAGCTCCAGTCTGCCTCCTAGGGTGGGAAAAGAGCAGTGGGGAGGAACAACAACATCCTCCCACATCCATGTTGGTTGCTGAGCAGCTTCTCAAAGCCTTTCCTCCCATCTGCAGCCAACCTCTAATCCACAGACTGGCTCTCATCCTAAAAGCAAATATAGTGCTCCCCAAGGGCGCAGGGCTGACAGACCTGGATATTCCATTAGTCAACATGTGGAGGAGATGGCGAGCATGGGGCGGACAGTGGGGATGGAGCTTTCCCCACAGTGAGGGTGCCCTGCCAGTGCACCCTGTCCCTGCTTGGGAGGAGATAACTCATCCTTGCAGCTACAGGAGGTTTGGCTCACACTTTGATGCCTAGAAGGAGGCTGCAGCTTCTGACAGGACATCCTGGATGCTGTTTTCAAAAGGCTCCTGACATGACTGGATCTCACATACCTAAGTGCCAGGTCACACTTTGAAAATGGAGCTGGAAGCGAGATCTGAGGCTCCCAAGTGCGTTTATTCCTTGCCTTTTTCCTTCATTTTTTTTTTTTTTTCTTTAAACAGAACCCAAATAATTCTGAAAATTTTATTCACCCTCCCTATTCAGTACTTATTAAAAAACTAAGTTAAGCTGCTCATTACTTGATAGCAGCTATCCCACAGATGCTTGAAGTGATGGGCTTCTATACRGCCCCCTGGTCTTTAAAAGGCAAAGGATGAGCTAGGCATGGTATTCAGGCTCCAGTTATTCACATTTCTCCTCATTCAAATGTCTGGAAAATATAATTAGTACTGAAATAGACAGAGGTCATATTTCTAAGCAAAATATTATGGGGGGGTAAAAATAAAAAAAAATTAAAAAAAAAAAAAAAAGAGAAGCAATTTTACTAAATGACACTACACCACAACTGAACAGATTATAGCTCTTGAATTTTTCCAGTGCCTCAGTTATGTGTTTACGTTTTACAAAGCCATCTTGTATGTGCTTTGCATTAAAAATGTATTTATTACTCACACTGATACATACATGTTCTGAATTTAACAATTTACTCCTCTGACCMAAATTATTCAAAATATCAAGGTAGCACTAGCATGAGATGGCTCTGGATCAAGAGTTTCTTTTTTTTTACATATATATATATTTGGCTTTCCACTTAAAAAACAGTCCAATCAACTTCATCTATAATATGTGTTTAATTAGACATCTTCAGAACAGATTCAAGAAGTTTTTATATGGACCAGAGCTTTCAAAATACCAAATTGTTCATTTATTTATTTTTAAGCTTTTAATGCTTTCTTTCAGAATGACTACAATTATGAGGCTTGCAAGAACAGCACACAAACACCCTACCCTTTCTGCTGCACCAGAAAATCCAGTGTGTCTCACTGATGCAAAGAACAAGTTTGCGCAATTATACTTCTTTAAAAACCAGAGGCTTTTTAAAATTGCTTTTAGCTCCTACAATGTATTTTAAATTAAATTACTATAACTTCACAACCACAATCACCACTACCCGGGCGTAGTGCTRAGGAGCACTATTCAGAGGGCACGTTTAAACCCATGCTTTTCTCAACAGAATTTAGTGATGAGACGTCCACTCATAGTGCTTTGCTAACAGCTTTGAAGTTCTTAAAACCAAAACCAGCTGCTGCAGCCAGCCCCAAGCCCAACAAAGCAGCCTTCATCTGTTTATACTATCAGTGCCTCTGGAAAGATTGGCAGACAGTGCTTCTGGTGATAGATGCATACTGAAACCTGATCAAGGCTTGGGTTATTTTCCTCCAACCAGCAATGCTGCAATTCTAGACAGGCAACAAACCCCAAGATCTCCACCGGGATGAAGAGAGAAGCAATGAAARCCCCAATCCCACTGTCGTCCCAAACATTAACAAATTGTCCATCTCATCAGCTCTGAGCAAAATCCACAATTACTTCCATGTGGTTCCCAGACACCAGCCAAACAAGTTTTGTAACACAAATACATGCAAAGTGGTTTGGTCCATTAAAAAGGGAAGCTTCAATCTCAATGTTAACATGAGCTGTAAGGTGACATGAAGTCCAAGCAGAGCTAAACAAAAAGCCCCAAATGACAAAATTACCATCTTCTACTGACCCCTCCTGCTCCAGTGTTGTAAGGTCATCAGTTGTCTCAACAAAAAAATCCTGAAGCCAAGCCTGACAGGTCAAGAGCTAGAAGGGCCTTCCCCTCCATCAGAGATGGAATATGACAGAGGTTTCCAACAATTATTATTTAACTCTCCAATCCTCCCACCCTTCCCAGTTTCAGAACCCATCCCACAGCTTGTCTTGTCACCTGCAGGCTTAACCCAAGGCCAAAGCACTGAAACCAGAGAATTGCTTGAAAAATCAACTTAATTTGCTTGCATACCTGCTGCTTCCTTCTCTAGAAGAACCAAAGCAAACATACCTGGGCAGCCTGGTCCCCAATGTCTGGCATGCCACCATCTGACAGCCGGCTCCGGTATGGTCCCCCGGTGCCCTGGTGCTGTTCTTCCCCGTTGCTTTCTGCTTCAGAGGTCTCCGGCTGAGCAACCTCCACCTCCATTGGGGTGCAGTGCCCATTCCCRTGCTCTGAGCCCAGCTTCTCCTTGCTATCTTTGCTTCCCGGTGTCCTAGTGATGACCCCAAACTTCCTGGTCCTTTTCCCATTCTGAGCAGCTCTGTCTGCGGGCTCGGGGCTGGGCTTGGCTTTGGGGTCGCAGCTGTTGCTGTTGTTGCCGTTGGAGGGAGGCAGAGGGGCTTTGCGCTTGATGCGGCGCAACATGATCAGGTAGACRAAGCCGCCATTCCAGCACTGCTCGGCCAGGTAACTGCAAGGCAAGGGACACGTCAGGATCACTGACCACTGACCTGCAGTGCCCACATCCCACACCAGCACCCCAACGCGCTGCGCCCCGTGATGTTCGTGCAGATCTCAGCCAGCTGATTACCTGATGTATGGACATGTTAGGATAACGCGAGGCATTGGCAAATACTCTCTTTCCTCAGTATTGGAAGAAAATACCACGAATCAATGACACCCTACCAGCCACCCAGGCTGATCCCACCACAGCATAACATGGCAGCTGGTAAATGCCACCCATTCCCAAGACCCTAACCTCTATACCTGCAGTGCAGCAACATGGAAAGGTGGAGTAAGCRAAACCAAGTGGAGAGTGTTTCCAGCAGAGTATTAAAATAAAKAAATATTTTCTAAAAAACAAATAGAAAATCAGGCAGGCTTCATTTGTGCAGCAGCCCATAGAGCATCTGCATCTGAAATGAGCCTCCTTAGTGAAACTAATCTTCTGCTTCAGTGTACGTACATGCTTTGAAGGCCGCGGGGAAAACAAAACATCAGCCACTAGGGTAAACAAGCACAGCACCAATGTCCCCAGTACAGCAAAGCACAGCACTACAAGGCATCCCAGCTGCTTTAAAGGGACAGAGAAATCAGGTGGGTTTTCTTCATATCAAGCATATTCCAATCAAAAMCAGGGGCCAGTCATCTCAGCAGTGCAAGGAGCAGCCTCCAGGTTCTCCTACCAGAGCAAAGCATCACCTCTCCTCCCAAAGCCTCTGGAGATGCCTTGGAGGAATTAACATTTCTGCTTCAAACAAACCCTCTGTGACCTTACTCAAATTGCACCCATTGATGCAAAAGGGGAATCTAACTTCATGTCTCTTTCAGGAAAGGATATACCTCAACCCAAATTCTTGAAATATTTGAGTTCTGAGCCAAGGGTGTAACCAACTAAGAGTACAAACAAGCTGGAATTTGTATGTAGCAGGTTTTTATGTGCCCTTTCACAGYAATTTAGGCTCCAAAACTATATTGCATTTCTCACTAGTAAAGGGAGCAGGAATTTCCCAGAGCATCAAACAAACCTCTGCTGCAGCTGCAATGAACTCTTCACTAATACAGAGCAGTTGCTGAACCTACAGCTTTTGGAGGAGATGAGAAACTAGGTGTGGAGTTGAACCACAGAAGATCCTAAGAGAAAACAGCACAGGACATGTGCTTGAGAAAGGAGGAACCACTCAGGAGTCTGCCACCAAGTTTTTTCTCTCCCTTCTGCTTGTAGGCTAATTTTCCCTTTCCCTTTCTTAAAAGTTGTTTGGCCTTAAATAAAACCCTTCAAACTCAATCCTGCACAGAGGTGACTCAATGGCAAAACAGGAAAAGCTGTGATAACCCCTGAAGCAAAGGAGTGAGGAAAGCACTCTCAACTACTCAAAGTAATCCAGACCAGCCTGGCAGAGGCGCAAGTAACATAATAAGTGTGTGTTTCTGTCCAGGGACAAGAGCTGATATTTTCACTCCACTTCTTCCCAAAGCTTCAGTGTCCCCCACAGACAACATTGGCATTCAAATCACTTATATTTAATTAGGAAAACTGATGTTCAAATGAATACCACAACTAAATAACCTTAAAAGCAGCCCTGGAGCAACAGACAGGAAGGACAAGTATACTGGCTGTGACAGAGTTCCCAGTGAATACAAACCGAACTCCAACTCCCTGGACAGTCCTTTCAGTTTTCACCAGGCAATCCTTTTTCTCCTCCCCCTTCCCCAGACATAAAAAAATATTTAAATAAAGCCCTAAACCTATCTTTTTCCAAATGGCTGAAAGCAGACAGCCAACAAGCCCCAGTGGTTGAGGAGTCTGTGCAGGAAAGGTCAACTGTCTGGGTGGCCACAAGGTGACACTTCGCTCCAGGACTCACATGATGCTGGCAGGACCTGAAGGATTAACCTAAAAAAAAAATCCTGAACTAAGATGGAAGTATTTTTGATTACCAAGTTAAAAGAAATATTCTTTTAATCAACTGAAAAGGGGCAGTTCTGTTCCAGAAACAATATGGGCTGCCTGTTTTTCACATTTATCTTTCAACTCAAATTTCAAGGCAGCCAGTAAAGTTGATTAAAATTCATGACTTTTGCTTGCAGCAATACCACTGCACTCTGATCCATCACACATAAGCCTGATAGCACTGCTTCTCCTGGCACATGGAAACAAGAAAGCAGCTCCTCTTCCCATAGTTGTGGCTTACGTGGGGGCTGCCCACCCTGCCTTTACAGAGAGTCAAGTCTGCCTGACTTGTTTCTGTGCAGGTGCATCTACATGTGGCTTTTTGAAACATCAATCTCTGAACTAATTACTGATGTATATTTTAGTGCCAGCAACCAAGTGCATGCATATCAACTACTTGATTTAGGAAGTAAGGGGAATAAGAGGGAACTTAGCATATAAGYCCAAATAAAGTAATTCTAGAGAGGCAAAATTAATTTACTATTTCACCTCCACTTGTGGCAAATTTATTCTGTTCATAAAGTGTAAAGCTATAAGAAAAAAGGGAGGGKATTTTTCCTATCCACTCTTCATACACAACCATTCCTCTAGTCTGGTTCAGGGTTGCAGTGAGTGGTAATAGATGCAGCTGCACTGAAGTCAGCAGAGCTGGGCTGATTTACTCCATATGCTGAGATGGCCTGCATGTTCCAGGCATGCAGCCTGTAGTAACTCATGGGTTTATGTCTTCTTGAGTACTTCTAAGCAGTTCAAAGAACACAGTAAGTTTCCATGAAAAAAAAAACCAGTATTCTCTGGGTCAGTGAGCAATTACCTTTGCATGGCAGCAAGACACTGCATACACCAGATCATGGCAGGTATTTCCGGACAGGCTAAGTCCTGCTGGGACCAGTGAYGCAGTTAAGTGGCATCATTATCTCAACAGTTTGCTTCAAACCAAAGACCAGGAAAACCAGCACTGATATAACACTAAACTAATACCACAAGCTAGGAGACAAGAGAGGAAAATAATATACTACGAAATTGCAGTCATTTTATTGTATTGCCCTCCCAAGATAGGGATGAAAGCTGAAGAGCCGGAGCCACCTGTAATTTCTGCTAAGTACATGCCACCTACTTAGATGGCTKCCTTCTCCTTGGCCATTTCTTTCCTGTTTAAGTAAGAAGCCAAAAAACAACAGGGAAGCACAGCAAGCTCTCAACGCTGCACAAAGAACATGGAAGGTTGTATCAAAGGAGTGAGAACCTTCAGATTTTAAATTGCTTTCCATCAATCCAGGAGCATTCCATGCCGGAAGGGAATAGTGCAATGGACTCAATAAAATGTAATTATACAGTCTCGGGACAGCAGAAAACTGGAAAAAGATAGACAGGACCCCAAATCCCCCTTCTCAAGGKGTTTAATGTGTGCAATGCAGACARGCCTTTTTTTTTTTTTAGATTTGGTCCCTGTAGAGCACTCACAAAGATTTTAGCAATCAATACACCAACAGTGTCTCAGGCAGGGCAGGATCAGAGCTGATGAACATATGCGGCAGCTCTTAGCACAGATGTGGGGAATCAGCTGCAACCTCCCAGCTGTCACTTTTAGCTTGAACACAAACTTCAGCTTGGATGGAGAAGGCACATGGACAAAAAACATCCCTAATTCAGCTTTGATTGATCCAAATTTATTGAAAAATTACACTCTCTGTTTCTCACTTGGGTTTGCAGGGGATAGGATAGGTTTTGGTGAAAGCCTTGGATCTCATACACCAACTCAGATACCTTGGGTAGACAGTCCAGCTGCCACCTACTTACAACACATAATAAATCCTATTATCACTGATTTTAAGTATGCAAGAGATTTTACTAACTGATCATACATCTGTTTGTATCAGCTACCAAACCAAAACATTTTACCAGCAGAACAGCTATCCACACTTATTACATTTTCCAGTCTTTGCAAGGTCATGTCAAGTCTCCCTGCCACAGCTGGGAGACCCCTTAGACTCTGCAGCATCATCTCCACGAACAGGATCTAAAAAAAATCACTGAAATACTGGCTTGGAAACATTTCCCACTGGCATGCTCAGAAGGAAGGACCACCCAGCTGCTCCCGCTACTTTGATCTCACCCTGGCACCAGTGCTGGTAAAACCCCAACCCATATTAAACGTAACCCTTAAGCAGTGGGGAAGACTTGCTCTTCTCTGTAGTAGAGAAAGCGTGAAAATGTTAATAATCCTTAAAACCAGAGGAAAATTGTTTTACACTTGAAACAGAGTTGAAAAGTTACCTCTTGCAAAGCTCAACCACAGGCTGGAAAATGCAACCTGTAGCTGGTATCAAGGGGTGTTTAATACTCTTTTCATATCAGAGCTATAAAGACAGAGACATAACGTTCACTTCCTTGGGAGACTATTTTGAGTTATTCAGCCAAATCCCATTTCTCCCCTACACAGCTGAACTGACTGCTGTGATCATAAAAACTGATAAACTTACTGAGTTTATTCCAACTTCTTGGCACACATGTCAAGTGTCAGACTCAGAAATAGTGTCTTAGTCTAAGAGAGTAATTTTTTCCTTTTTTATATAAATATATATTTGAGTGTGCGCATATATAAATATAAAGGTTTACTGACTTGACAAGAGCATGCTGTCACAAGCTCTCTGTCACATCCTATCTCACTTGAACAAATGCAGACAGCCACACTGAGCCATGGAAAAACCAAAGCACATCCAGCAGCCGTAAGAAATCATCTGGATCCACTTTAGGGTCAGAAATATTGAAGTAGGTTTATTTTACACTAATAATACTATTTAGCATTTCTCCAGAAACCTTCATCGTGATAGATCAGAAACTGCTTTGGAAATGATACACACAGAGCATCACTGACATTTGGCCAGCCAGCTCATTGTGCAGCTCACCAAGACAGGGAGCAGAAACCTCAGTCGAGACAACCACTTTCAGAGCCCCTGCCTAGCCCTCCCGGGACCTATAATGTCCTTTGCAGGACAGACAGACCACTAATTTTTATGCTCTTCTCTGAAGGACTTTGGCACAGTAAAATGTCTTGAAACTCAATCTTCTTTAGGCTGGAAAGATGAAGGGCAGTGCAGATCCTGGCAGAACTGAAACCTTCAGCCCCAAGGGGAATTTTAAAAGCTAAACTTAACAAACCATTTCTCCATGACAGCTGCAAACAAGCTAACTTGCTTTTCAGGTAAGGCAAATTAATGGCTAACAGATAGTGATGGATGGAAGGGCACACRGATCCTGATGAAACCCTCACCTCATTGCTGTCACTGTGCAAGAGCACCCATCCCACTGAGGACTGATTTTGGCAAGCACCAATGGGAACTTTCCACTGATTGCCACATCTTCAACCAGGAGTCAAGCCTGCCTCAATGCCTGCAGGCAAAGGGAAACACCGACTTACAAAGACCTGGGCAAACTTTGCCGCATCTGAGCTTGCAAGAGATTCTGCCTCCTCAGAGCTGCAAGGACACCCCATGACCAGCCCTCTCACCCAGCTCCTCAGAGGACTAAAGCTCTCCAGCCATAATTTATCTTAGCAGAAAGCAATGGTGTTGGCAAACCTGGCTGTTACTTCAACACAGTCTTGGGCACAGAGCTGCAGCATAGCAGGAATAAGCGTGATCCAGTATCTCATCACCAACAAGCCCTTTCTTGCCCCAGGCTCTGCAGGCAATGGCACACACAAGGGACACAATGTTCTCCATCTCCCTTAATAAACATGAGGAAAGGCAGAAAGGGCAAAGGAAAAGTCAGTCACATAGCTCAGCTACTAATCACACTGAGGGAGAGCATTAAAACACCTTCTGTGTTCCCATCTTCCATTTCAGGATRAGCAGCCCTCAGCTTGGGGCCAAGGTTAAACAGCAACTCCCCAAGTCTTACAGAGGCCATGGTTCTCTGTGGCACACCAGGTTTTCCTCAGAATAGCCAACTGACAGCTTTCTGAAAAATAAAAYTCCAGTGTTTTTGTCTATGGCATGTTTTGCACAATTTATTTACAGCAAAGAATGCAACTAGACTTACTGAAATTTTGAAGAAAAAACAACTTTGGAAGTTAAATTTCAAGGTATATTTGGTAAGGCTGGCAGGAGGCCTTGGGCAGGACCTCCTTGCACACTGTGAAATCCTGAACTCTCAGGAGTGGTGGAAAGGGAGTGGAGGGGGGATTGCTGCTGTACTTTTGTGGACTYCCTGCCTGCCTACAGCTTTTGCTGGAAGAATTGCAACACAAGACCAAGGCAAAGCCTGGTGAGACATCTCACATCACTTGATACCAACGCAATGATGTGGCTTTGAGTTTGGGAATTTTTTGGCTTTGAATTCCTTTCCTCTTCCTGTGCTCCACCTCCCTGACAACACCCCAGGCAAGTCTTTCCATGGAAAGATAGAGCCAGCGACATGGCATCCCACAGAGCTGCTGCAAGGTCTGAGGTGGTGAAGCCACTGGCTTTAAATATTACAGTTTCACAATCACCTTACATCTGGGATCAGCCAACACCAAACAGCAGCACAGCTTTCCTCCCACCCCATGTCCTGCCTCCCCAGGTGCTGGGACAGTCAATGGGCAACACTACAAATGAACCCAAGGAGAGAACCAATCCAGCCTGAAACTAACTCAGCCACAGCAAACTTTCAAAAACTCAGTCCTCAAGACAGGGATTTTAAACACAACCCAATACCCTCATCTGGTCCCAGTGGCACAGAGGCAAGGAGAAGAGAAGACTGGAAATATCAGGGGACCATGCTTCTGCTCCCCCCAACAGCCCCCASCCACACAGGGCTGAGAGACGTGTGCAGCCGCAGCCCAGGGCAAGGGAGGTGCACACCCCACGCAGACAGGAGCAATGTCTGGCTTTGGCTGAATGGCATTCACACCTCTCCTTTCTAAAACCCAAAGGATAGATAGACACCCTCACCACAGACAAGGAAGCCCAGCTGAATCATGTCCCCATTGTGGAGAGAAGACAGGCTGCGTCATTTCAATTCTGATGGCACAGCACAAAACCCACACACTTCTGCCCTGCATGTTGTTGAGATGCTTCAGAAGCAYATCCAGGGACTCAGGAGAGTAACAAGCACAGCAGGGACCTCCAAAATATCTGTTAGCTCATGGACAAAGGATGTGAACAGCAACACTAATCCCTCTTCCCTCCTGGCACCAACATCTGAACAGGATGACCTGAGGAATGGCATAGTTTCTCCACACCTAAGGAACCCCCAAAACTCTAGACATCCTAAACCTAATATATTTTGCAATTGCAGGCATCATAAAATCCTTTGGTATTTGGTGACGTATGGCTGTGCTAGCAAAGCAGAGCAGTGACGCTGCATTCAGACTGCAGATTTTGAACTTGAACTTTACAGAGGTCCTGATTTTACTGAACATGCAACTCCCACGTCTGCATTTACAAGCCACAGAAGATAAAAATACATGGTCCTTTTTTGGTTTGGGTCCTAGAGACAGACTAATGGRTGCTAAGGAGAAAAATTCTCTTTTTTTCTTGGTTAGTGGCAGAGTACACAAACAGAAATGGTCTGATCCAAACCATTCTGGCACTGAATGCTCCAGTTWGTTAGTTCACAGCTCTGCTGCAAATGGAGGTTAAGCTGGATATGCAGACATGTTCAAAAATACAATTTCCAGTTACAATATACTAAACAATTTAAAGTGGCTAGTTATCACTTTAAAAATTACAAAAAGTGGCTTTCTACTTTTCCCSTAACGGGCCAAAGCGATACCAAGTTTCACACGGGCATTATCACCTGCTGCTACCCTGTGACCCACASTGTGTTACTGCTGTTCAGACACTCTCTCCCAGCACCATGACTTCCTTYAGACTACACACTCCCGGAAGCTCCGAATGTTACCCTGTGCAACTGCTCCCAGTTCCCAAGGATCCTCCCTGCAACTGCTGTCTCACTGAGCACTTAAGAGGCAGGTCAAGTTTTATACCTCTTCTGTGCTTTTACCAAAGAAGGCATCAATTTCCCTTCCTCTGGAAGCCCAGAGGTTGATGTGCTCTTTCCTGGATGCCACGTTGTTCCTACCAAGGTATAATACCCACTCCATACTGAAAAGCCCAAACAAGTTCACATTTGCAAAACACAGAGCAGAATCATAGAACACTCTGAATTGGAAGTTTCCAGCTTTCTTTTTGGAAAGGACCCACCAGGATCCTCAGGCACAACTCCTGGTCCTGCACAGGACAATCTCAAGAATCACACCATGTGCCAGAGAGCGCTGTCCAAAATAAACCACCCAGCTGRAAAGCACACAAGCCTCACATGAAGGAAGAGGGCCAAAAGGCATCCACGTGTGACCCATGTACAAAGTACATMCAGGGTATGATGCTGCTGCCACTCCACCCTGAATTCTCAAATCTTGTTGCTGTGTTTACACCTCATCACCCTATTTCCAGGGCTTCCTGCCTTTCCACCAGGCTATTTTAGGATCACTCCTCTAAAACAACCTCTTTCTAAGCACCCAGCTCACATCCTTCCCTCTTCCTCCCTGCAAATCTTTTATCTAATTCTGCCCCCGGTTTCAAATCACACCAGGAAGCAGTGACAGCCARGAATAGATTTAACCAGAGAGAAATGGTTTCTACCCAAAATTGAATGAGAAGTTCAGCACGGAAGAAGTCTTTACCATAATCCAGGATTTTTGCAGAACTGCTGCCAGGGAGGGTGCCACAAAAATTCCCACGTGTGCATATGATGACCCCCTGATGCCAAGCTTACTGGTGGGAGGGCTGCAAGACTATAGGGTCTGAATCTGCCCCCAGCCAGTGCTGCTACAAGAGCACAGGGAAGTGCTAGCAGCAGGTACAGACTGTTCCTGGGAGGTGAGATCATCCCTTTGGGATAAAACTGCCTATTTTTCCCCATGCAGAAATTATCACAAATGCCCAAAAGGCAAGAGAACAAACACATCTCACTGAAATAGCTTTTATTCCAGAAGCAAAGTTTTACAATGGTATTTTAAATGGGGGGAGAAAAAAAAAGAAATAAAACAAAATAACAATCTCTGCAACATTGTTTTGGCAAATCACATTATTTAGGTTTTAACATTAGTTGTAATTCCCAATGTACCTCTTTCCACTGAGAAGTGAAGGTTTGGATGTCTGCAAGCGATGAAAATGAGAGCCAGAAAATTTAATCAAGTCTATTTTACAGCAGGAAGCTGTGTGCTGGGTTAGAAGAGACTTATTTCCAATGCTATTGCAGGCTCACTTGAGCTCCTGAGAGGAGCCCTATTAACAGAGAGAAGCCCAGCTTCAAATAACCCTGCAACTGCTGGGGGGCAGATAGGGAAGGAACAAATTCACAGCTCTCGGATTTATTTGAGGGGGCCAATTCTAGCAGCAAGGGATACTTGCCTTCAGAAGACCGCTCAGCTTTGAGCATTTTCCAGGATTCTTTCTAATACTGAAAATGGTAGCTACTTCCATCAGCAGCTTCCTCCTTTCTGGGGGGAGCAATGTCTCTTATCGAGCAGTTTGACCACGAAGYTCACAAAGCCAGAAATGTGAATTTGAGATGAGAAATTCAGCTCTCCACTAACAGCAAAATAGAAAACCGAATTCTCCATCAGAGCTGGGGAAAAGTTGGAAAGGGTGATCCAACAACACTGCAAGAAACCTTAACAGGTGGATAAGAGCCTGAACTCATACAAAATTCCCCATACATTACTTTTTGTGACTTAAGAACAGCCAGCCCTGAGGAAGAAGAGAAAAGGAGTGAATTTTCCACAAGGGATGAGACTTTTAACATGCCCAGGCGATGCCATCACCACCACCACAGTGCTCAGACTCAGCCCTACCTGCTAGGCCATCAGTGTCTCCTTTCACTTGCACCCACTCTCGCAAAGGATAATTCTGCCTTTTGAGTGCCATCACTGGCAGGGACAGGAGGTTTATTTAGCTATTTAAGGTCACTGTTTAGTTCTGTGCAGCGGGACGGGCTGCATATACAGTAAATCCTGGGGATGAACTGCTTTCCGCTCTGACTATGGGCTTGCTGAACCGTGCTTGCCCTGCGTGCTGCGACAGGTTTCCAACCATAATAACCCTGCACAAAGCACCATCTCTTGCTCAACAGTTTCCATCAGTCACACCAAACCCTTTCTCTCTCCCACTGCCTAAAYACATCTTTGATATTCCTGCCGTTTGGCCAGAATAAAGGACTGGTCCACTCTAAAACAAGCAAGCTGTGCTGGCACTCATTCAGTTTTACAATTCTCCGTGAGAACAAACATTTCCCAGCAAGCTGCCCAGTGACAGCACTGAGGTTGCTTCTGCCCAGGCAAGAGCWCTGCTTTGAATTCAGGCACTTCACTGATGGATGCTCAGGATTCCCAGGCAGAAGCAGATCACCAGCAAAACAACACCATTTACCAGCTTGCTGAGGCTGTCACCAGCTCAGGTGAGATAATYACCCCTGCTCAGGTGACAGCCGCCCCCACAATGACACCGCCACAGATACTGCACATCCCCAAAATCCAGCGCTCAAATAAATTTAGGAGCTACAGCCAAGTCTCTGCAACAAAACAGCCTGCAAAGGCAGGGACTGGACTATGCCAGATATACATGTGCGTCTGCCTGTAGGGAGTTTGCCTCTCTCCTTGGATCCTCACATTATAAACCAGCTGCTAATTACATCCTCACTTTCTGTTTCTACCACAGTGAGTTTGAATGAAGCCAAAAGGGAGAAGAATTAAGGAACACACATGGCAGTAGCCATAAACATTTCCTAACTTTCACTTGGTTTTGCAATACAAACAAGACAGACATGCCCTCCTTGGAGAGCCCATGGATTAGAGCTTGCAGATGACTTCAACTTCCCAACAAACACTTTGCACACAGTGGAATTTCTGGATTTAATACAGAATTTGCAGGCTGTTGCAACCACTCTTCCAGCTACAAAACACATGAGCACTCCCCTGGCAGGCCACAATGAGGACTAAAATCCCAGAAACTGCCTTGGGACAGTTCCCACCAGCACCCCTGAAAGTGAAAATTATTTCAACAGTCAGGAAGGTGGATGGGACTCTGCTTTCTACAGCGATTCATATAACTGGCTTTTCCCAGCATCAAATCAATCTTCCYCAGCTGCTTCTGCTCATCAGGATTTGTACCAAGTTGTAGCTTCATTAGATGCTGCCAAATATAACACAGGTGCAATTCAACTTGGAATATGACAGCAGAATTAATTTCTTTTTTTTTTAATTAAAACCAACGGAGACAGAAAGCTCTCATACTTCATCCCATGTCAAGATGCCACCCCACAACTTTTCTGTCTAATATTTTTCTGCCTCATACCTCCATCAAACCATGCCAACAGGAAGGGCTGTTCATTGCTGTCTGCTCCTTGTGGACTCAGGAAGGAGTCCTGCAGCCCTGAGCTGACCTCTGAGCAGGAGCTGATCCAAAAGGTGCCTAAGGTGTGACAGCCCAGAGACCAGTCAGGACCAAATCTCTGATCACAGAAGCCAATAAGGGGTGGGCATTGCCACACACCACCCCACCCCAGTGGGGAGGAGTCCCTGGCACAAACACTGGGACACCCTCCTGCCCAAGCAGGGGGAACAGTGCCATAGGAGARGCATCACCCAGAATTGCAGAGCCCATTGGGCTTGCTGCTCAGCAGCTCCTGGTTTGTAGGAAAYGCCTGGTGCTGTAGTACCAGAGGGAATACCCCTGGGAGCCCTGTGAAGAGCTGCAGCAGATGGCAAGGAGGTGCAGCTCACCAGTCCCGCTCACCTTGCACAGAAGGGAAGATGGCCAGGGGCTCACCTTGCTCCCCAGTGTAGAGGGGAAGATGGCCAGGGGCATCCCTTTTTCCTCCAGGTGCCAGACCCTGGGGCTAYGAAAGGTCTGTCAGGGCATTGCCGGCACATGGAAAAGCCAGAGACGAGGGAATTAAGCATCCAGCACTCTGCACTGTGGCTATACTTCCCAATGCATCACACCATCAACTTAATCACCCAAAGTAGCACAAAACAGGAATGACTGCCCTCCTTTTTTTTTTTTTCTTTTTTCTTTTTTTAGATTTTACGATCCACCCAGAAATCTGCAGCTCTGGCACGAGACAGACCAGCACCACGTCACAAGAAATCCCCTGTAAGCCTTTTGATGACTTTCATCTATTATTCACTTACCACAAATCCTTGCCATTAACAAACTGCACTAAGGGAATCCGAACTTTCAAAGCCACAAATCTCCTAATAAYTATGGCCGCTTTATACATGCCTTAGGATTAGCCATGTCATCTGGTTAGAAACTCAAAGCTGCTCTTCATTATTGGATCCAACCTGCCTGCAAACAGAGAACAGGCTGGTAATTCTGCCCCTGATTTCAATGATGCAGAGGCAGTCATTACATGACATCCTCCCCCTGGACACATCCAGCCCAGTGGCACACATTTATGCTGCGCTACTGTGCCAAAGACCCAGAAACCTCCCTCGAGCACACTGACACCAACCCTGGCAGACGGCGCTGGAGTAAACTTGACTCCAAGCATACTCAGGCTTCACACTGGCTCCTAGTATGCAAACCGAAGGCAGTTTTACAACTATCTGCTCTGTAAATTMAGAATGCCTTTTAGTTGCTTTGAAAAATAAGAGCTTATTTAGTCAATACATCGGCTTCTTCAAAGAGCCTTCAAACTAATTAGCCATACTCAGTTACTATGAAAATACAGGGCTTACACTCAATACTCTTGATGATAACAGAGCTGATGCTTTGGTACTGAAGCTATGGAATTAGCACAAACTTCATCAGATGCATTTTCCTATAGGCTCCAAATTATATTTCAAACTGAATATTTTCCTTTCCTGYGGTGGATGTGGGAATTCACTTAATTCATTTGTAAGTTCAAAGCAATAATGATTTTTAGCCCATGTGCAGATCAAGAGTTTGAATATTCAACAGTGACAGACAACGTGAGGGGATGGAAGACAGGCACATAAGAGAAGATGCTGAAAACAAAAACGAAAGCTGCAGTAAAAAAAGTAAAGAGGGTAAAAAAAATAGTTGTTGTACAGATGAGCTGTACAGCTGTTCCAGTTCAGCTTTCACAGGACAGAGAAGTGGGGATTGCTTAATTTAATGCAAGTGGCACACTAGCCAGAGGCAAACCCTCCCTCATAGATGCAGATAGGCTGTCAAGCACAACAAAGTTTACAAAGCCCCACAAGATATGCAAAGGGCAGAGAAGCAGACTGCAAGGCTCACAAATTTTAATTCCAAGAGTTCCTGCCCATCCCTGCTTCTTAAAAAGCGGGTTTACTTGGCAGATAAGCTCTTGCTTCTTAAAAAAAAAAAAAAAATCAAAAAAGTAAAGAAAGTCAAAGGCAACAGCATCATAGAAAAATAAATTTCCTTTCCCCTTCTGACTTCCATTTATCTGCTTCACATGCAGGTTTACTTACAGCAGAGACCAGCAGGGATGCATCCGAAGGCTCGGCACCACCAGCACTCCCTACAACCCCAGTCCCCTTCCTCTCCTGCTCCTCCTCCACAGCCTGCCCCACCCAAACCACCAGCTCTTCCAGCTCACTTCCCTTCCCAAGGGAATTGATGCCTCGTTCTCAAAAGGTGTGACAAATCATAATTCTGAATTTCAGGACAGAACCTGGCAGCAACTTGGCAGGGGGAAGAAGCAAGTTCTTACAGGGGGACAGGGGGAACTAAAAATTACCATTACGTATCATCACAACTTCATTATTAGCTTATAACATGTCATATTGCTGATTTCCTTCCCCTCCTCTTCCTACACTTTCACTGACTGTATTGATTGGACTTGTCAGCATGTTCTCACATAAGATTGAATTCAATTAAATGAAATACAACCAACGAGACAGCAGGTATTCGATGTTTTCTTAAAAAAAACCCATCAAGTAGCAACACGTGTGGACAGCCAGTGTAACCTGAAAGAAGGATGCTCCATAATGTATTTAGTAACTCCTATCTGCAGGGAAAAAGCCAGAAACAGACTTTAACCAGCAACTCTCTGCAAGTGTCAGGACAGCAGCAGAGCACCACAGCAACTGAATCTTGTTTCACACACCGGATCAGAGTTTAATCTGAGCCGCAGCCACATAAATCCAGAGGGGCTCTATTTAAAACCAGTGCGGTGACTCATCCCATGGAGAAAAGCATAAATTCTAACTCTGGCATCTATATATTTCTCAAGAAAGCCTTTTGTTTAGCAACAAGAATTTCTTTGTTGGACAAGCAGGGAGCTGGATTACATCCCTGTGGCAGGACATTTCTGCTCCTTTAGCAACACAGAAGGGCATTAAGACAGCCCACATGCAAAGCTGAGACTGTACATGTGTATGCCAAGCAACTCTGCCATGGGCGCTTTAATACCATGCTGTTTTCAATCCTCCCCAGCCACTGCAACCCTACAGCAGCCCTAAGGCTGTTCTACGTCCTTATCCACCCCTAACTTGAGCAGTAAAACCCTGAAAAACCCTCACCCTCCCCAAAAGTCAATGGGCATTTTGCTGCCTGCCCCGCAAGACCAGGATTTCCTTCCCAGAGCACAGTGATGGCTCAGAGCCACAGCTGCTCCTTCACAGCCCTTCAAAAAGCTTTGCCAAGAAGAGCAGAGTCTTTTTTTAGAGACTCATCCCTCGATTGCTGAGAGGCACAAGATTCTCATTCCTGTCAGCCAGGACAGGAGCCCTCAGCCCTGACACCCAGCACAGCAACAACTGCCCCAGGGACTTCCAGCTTCCACTTTCTTCTCACCTCCTTCTGCAACAAGGAGGTTTTGAGTCMACCCCCTCCCTACCAGCCAAAATTAAAGCAAGTCAGCACAAAACCAGCTTCTTTGAAGACAGAAATATCCAACACCAGCACCACTTTCCCTAGGCCCTTGTGTTAAATGATAAAGTCCATTWGTAGATCCTATTTGTTTGTGTTTACTCAGATAAGAAGCAGCAAAACACAGTCTCCATTGACTATGCTCATGGAAGTCATACACATCAGATAATCTCAGCACACTGCCACTGAACACAAGAACAGACACTTCAGCAACCACACACCCCCCAGAAACAAAAGACCCACATCCATTTTGATCGCCATTGTGCCCCGTTTCCATGACAATGGTGACACCACCCCCATTATGCATTAGGACTGGTATCAAATACAAAAGCAGGAAAATATCCAAACTGAAGGATGGGAACCTGTTGATTTTCTCCTTTTTCTTTGGTGCTATCTTGATGCCAAGGTGCTATTAACAGCTTCATCTGTTATATGCAAAATCTTAAAATTAGACTGCTAGAGCCTTTACTCTGAAATATTGTAGYAGTTCCACTCCCATGAACAGTTTTTCTTTGTCTGGAATATTTGCTCTCACACTGATCAAATACAGAAACACATACACATGCAAAAATTCTGCACTGTGCTGGGCAACTGATTTGGTTATCAGCAGTTCAGGTGCCAGGTCAAAGTCTGGGCTCTGGATGATTAACCTATGTCAAAGCTAAAATACTACAGGATGTAAAGCTTGTCATTTAATGCAGAACAATGATACAGATATTAATAAAAGTTATAGGATAGTTAAAAATCTAGCAAAATCGTTATCCAAACCATTATAGTTATCACAATAATCTCCAAAAGTTTGATTAAATCTGATGTGTCCTATTGGATTTTGCACATTTYTTGTATTTACATAAAACACACATACTCCATGCAGATAAACAGAGGGCCCCTTACTACCTTGAAGGCRCCAAGCCAGTAGTAGCTCTGCTTTCTCATCGTGGTGTTTGCAAACTCGCGTTTCATTTTGACCAAGCAGAACCACCCTGTTACAGCTGTTACTGCATTTTTCATGTACCACACTACATGTTCCCAAAGCCAGAGCTGGCCTAATAAAGAAGGGACAAGGGGCAGCGCTGTACTCACAAAGCCCTTCTTGTAATGGCTATGACTAAAGTCTGTCACTTTGGCAAAGTTTTTGGCAAGGRCCCTATGGAAATGTGCTAGCTAACAGCAGAGGAAGATGCTGTCAGCTCTCCACATGCCCCTGGGCCTTGAAAATCCCAGCTTACCTCCCAGTTTAGATGTTAACCCTCCTCTCCAAATGTTTTTCCCCTAAATCTCTCACAAATTTTCAAGCTTTTTTTTCACAAGAGAAGAGAAGCACAAGTTCTTCTTTCCCTCTCTAGTTCTAAACGTAACAGCAGATGTCAGGGTTTCAAGGCAGCTCCTTGTTCAAGCAAGGAGAATGCAAAGCCAAAGCATGAGGCCAACTATTTGATCAATACTCTTTGATTTAATTAGCTTTGGACCATGCTTGAAATTGATGCCTTAGAGGAGTTGCCACAGGCAAAATTCAGTTTACAAGAAGGATTGCTTTCACCATCCGAGAAATAAAAAATAGAGGCTATAAACCTTGGAGGGACTGAGGACARTTTACCACCTAGAGAGACTTGCCTTCAGCAAACCAACGTTCATCTGACTTACCTAATAGTTGAACTCCTATAAAGAAAACATCTATCACATCAAAATTATTTATATATTTTTTGCCATTTCACTTTCATTTTTCAACTTACTTAATTCATTTTTCTTATCTTCCTTCTGTACCTTCCTAAGTCAGTTCTTTGTGTAGGAAGCCGGTATTGCCCAGCAGCCWCTGGCACAAAACTTCCAGCTCTCTCCAAAATGGGTCACAAAAGCTGTTTGCTGCACATAAAAGCTTGTCACCTCCTCCAAGTTATTCAATTTTATCTAAAAATCAAGACCTTCATGCATATATATGAAAAAGTGCTGTGAACAGAGCACACCACTATCTCAGTAATATCTACCATATTTTAAGGTCTATTTACACTTGCCAATATACATATATTAATCCTAGTGTATTGGATCCRGACCAGAAGCTAAAAGCCAGGACATGAGGCTTGAAGTAGCAGTTTGCATACAAGTCCAAACTTGGCAGCTTAAMCTCATATATAATCATCATTACTCAAATTCAGTGAAGGGAGGGCAGACCTTAAATCCCTATTAGATTTACTGACTTACTGATTTACTCAGTTTATTAATTTCTTTTGTACCTTTACTGATCCTGTCACAAAGAATTCRAAATGGAGGTCTTTAACCTAAGGAAATTATTATTGCAGTTGAACACGTGCTTTATATCATTAATGACACCTCCAAGACGGGTCAAGCACCCCTGCAGCTCAAATGCCAGATCCTGCATTTCATCCCTAAATGAGCAGTAAAGCCTGAGGAGGAAACTGAGTGGAAGTCAGGAACTGGCAAGTGTCTCCCTGCCCATCCCATGGTACCCTTTTACACACTATTCAATGTCAGCTAAGACATCCTTGGCACCCACATCACAGTTTGCTCACTGCTGGTCAAAAATATGCATGGCAGAGAGYAGTTAATGAGTTCAATGTGAAATAAATTAACTCAAATCACGACCTCACAGAATTGACAGTGTATTAATCTCTTACACCAAAGCTGTGCAAGAGTACAGCTGCAAGAGCAGAGCTCTACAGGCACTTGCTGTGAATCCCCCCCTGCAGAACTGAGGGCAAGCCCAGCTTTTGGATGTGCTCCACTGTGCAGCAGCCAGGGCCACACACAACCTGCATCCCTGAAATTCAACTCCATCTTTCWTCTTTGACACCATCTGAGAAGCACCAGGAACAGACCTGAAGCTCCCAGCACCCAGAGCTGACTTTTAACCTTCTCACAGGAGGGCAGGCAAGGTGTGAGTACAGCATTGTGAACAGCTCTGGTCTCAAAGATGTGCAAAGATAATAGATGGAGAGGTGTGAGGAAAAAAAAAAACACACAACCTGCATCCCTGAAATTCAACTCCATCTTTCTTCTTTGACACCATCTGAGAAGCACCAGGAACAGACCTGAAGCTCCCAGCACCCAGAGCTGACTTTTAACCTTCTCACAGGAGGGCAGGCAAGGTGTGAGTACAGCATTGTGAACAGCTCTGGTCTCAAAGATGTGCAAAGATACATAGATGGAGAGGTGTGAAAAAAAAAAAAAAAAAAAGGTAGGGACATCTGCAGTTCTGCCAGGGTCCTGACTACCATCTCTTCTTTCAAGTGATCATGGAGAAAAGCCCCCAGATCCCACATGCTACGTGATGTGTTGTTACTGGGGTAGCTGCCAGTTCTACTCAGACCAGTTTTCAGTATCTGGAAAAYGAGAAGCTCTTAAGCACCTTCAGCTAATCTGACCAGGGGTAATGTCAGTTGGGCTCTGCCTTACCAAACCCAACAGCAGGAGAGCTCTGCCAGGCAGCCAACAAGGACTGCAGGCAGGCAGGAGACCCATCACGCTGCTGCCTAAACCTGCCTGTACAAGAACAGACTAGGAAAGAATCAATCATCTTTTATTTTCAGGGTCACACATGATCTTTACTGCCAAACAGGTGGTGAGGTCAAATTACAGCTAGGGAAAAGGCAGTTAAAGGAAAGGAAGAAAATGAGAGTGATCCTCCCTAGTAACTAAATGAAGGTAATAAAAACAATATCGGATCCATAAAGTGAGAAATGGAACCCCTTGAGGAGGAATGGGGGGCCAGGAATCACAGCCAACCTCTGAAGTCCAGAGAACGTGGGAAAACCCAACTATTTCAAACTTGCCTACCACATAAGAATTGCTTTTGTATGCATTAAAAGCTGTGCTGCTTTCACCACCAACGTGACCAGCAGTTACAAAAGGAGAAATCTCAACAACAAAATGCTGAACTATGCCATGCCAAAGGCTGCTGTCCCACGCCAGCAATATTCAGAGCTGGACCATGCTGCCCGCTCAAAGCCACAGCCACTGCCTGCAGGACAGAACAAAAGCTGTGTCACTATCCTGYATGCAGAAAAAGAGACAATAGCTCCCACAAAGCCATCCAAAGCCTTTTAGTGAGATTTCTGGTCTAGGATCTGGTCTGATCCATCCCTTAAAGCTTTAATCAGCTGTGCAGTGAGTTGGCATACCACCCTTTTAATATCTACCCTTTTAATTATCTATCTGAGCACTCTTCCCTAGCCTCAGGAASAAGGGCACTGACCCCACACTCTGTCCCATATCTGTAGAGAACATCAAAACGTTTTGGTACAAGGTATCATGTCRATATTGGAAATCAGAAACTGCCCTCATCTCATGTCTTGGGGTTTGGCTTTTCTGTATGCYKGTTTTTACTCCAAAGGCCTCTTCACAGCCTTGCTGGTGGCCAAGAAAGCTGCTTGACCACAGCAGCTGGGCAGGATGAGTCAGGGCACATGAATGTCTTTTAACCCCTTTGCACCTGTGCACTGAGAGCATTGGCTGCCCAGCTGAACACAGCTGGGATTAGCTCTCTGCCATACAGGAAAACTCACACATTCCCAGCAAGGTCAAACCTTCCTATTTCTCAACACCCTTCACCAAGGTTTAAGGGGAAGGGAAAAAAAAGGAGAGAGAGGGAGAGAGAGAGAGAGAGAGAGAGACAGAGAGAGAGAGACAGACAAGCCCCAAACACAAAGTAGACTTTCCAAATGACTGACAAAGACATGCAGCCATCAGAGCACAAAACATGTTGTGATAACGCAGCACATAATACGATATAAATCGAGCACACACCAGAGCCTCAGCCGGCTTTATGCTTTGCAGMGCCCGCAACTTTTGAATTCAATAAAGTAATAAGCACCCTGACCTTAATGCAGTCATCAACGCTAAATAAAGCCAAGCACAGTTGTGCTCCTTTGATCAGTCTTTTCATAAAGGCAGAATAAATAGTATAGCTGCTTTTCTATATCCTAAGAGGCTTTTACATTTGGAAAATGTTACATGGGCACACCAGGAAAATAAGTAGAGTTTTGTTTCTTTTTCCTTGTTTTCTCTTTCCTTTCCTTTTTCCATTTTTTGTTGTTGTTGTTGCTTTTCAAACTGTAGAGAGAAAAGTTAAACAATCAACTCCCAGTGATCCAAACAATGTGTTTACATAAGGGTTTACAAAATGAAAAAGCAAGTTACTCCACATTCAAACACTCTATGGTCTTGCCAAGCGTCTCAACAGACTAATGTCCTGTGAGACACAGATTTGTGCTATAACGTTTCTGGCCAAGACATTTGAATTTTAAAATGCCAAAGACAAAGAGAGAGAACCACAGCCAGCTGCACAGCAGTGGTCCCTAGTCTGAAGCAAACTGTAGGGTTTGTTATCTTTGGGCCAGTGTTGCTGCTTCCTTGCTAGCATTAGGAAGGCAGGGATCAACTTGACTGTTCCTGTAGCCTCAAGGATTTTATCAGCCTGCACTATTGCTTGGCCCCCATTAGCTCAAAAAGCATCCTGCATGTCCCTGTGGCTGTCAGCCAGGGAGGACTCCCATACTAACCTGGTACCCTGACCACATTTAGAACGGCCTCTGCAAAGTTTTGGCAACTCCAGTTTCTCCAGAAATGCCAACCTCCAGCGATGCCAATCAGCTTAGGTCCTCGAGCCAAGCTGCTTTCTTTCCACATAGTCTTTCCACAGGTTTTCAAGACGCCCCAGTAATTCAATTAGCATTGAGGAAAAATYAGCAAGGCATTCAGCTTCTAGTTTTGCATCTCAAAACCAACGTGTGTGTGTTTTAGCTAAGGGTTGYAGCCTGGCGTTCCATGTGTTGTGTGTAGTGTGACCCAGCTTTATCCCATTTAACTAATTTCTGCTAATTAGCAAAAAATTATTTCTTTCCATAACAATTAATATTACAGCCATTACCTTTCCAAYTGATGCAGCCATGCTCCAGAAAGAAGCTGTTATCATGAAGATGGTATTTTAAAATACTACCATCCACAKAAATCAAATTTAATCACAAAATGGAGATGTTTTCCACTCACCATGACTAAATACCCTTACCAGGGAGTATGGAAGGCTGTGACACTGCCCTATGTTTCGATCCAAGTCAAACACAGGCTACTCAGAGCCCCAGTGGAGAACAACAGTGAAAAATCTTCAGATGCTGCAATACCACTGATCTTTAGAAAGTCGGGTAAATAATATAAGTAATCCTGGGTAAATCACACAAAAGACCAAGGAAACAAATCTGGGTTTCCACATCTCAGGTGCCTGAGTGCTCTGTCTACTTGRGCTAACTTGACAGCACATCTGAAATGAACATTTGAACCCTTTCCTGATGCAATGGCTTAAGGCAGTATCAAGGGAATATGGAAAGAAGGAAGTTATTTCCCCTCATTCTTCAAATGCCTCTGCGTTTCCATATTCTCCATCTCATTTTCTCACCTCTCGACCCCAGCCACAAGGCTCCTGCACCCAGCAACCACCCAGAGGCAGCCTGACCTCCCCTCCATCTGTAAAAGATACCTCCAAGCCTCAACAAGGATGGAAGGAGAGACTTTTTCACATGAAGCGGGAGAGTCCAAAATACAAGGACAGAAAAAATAACCTACAAAGTAAACGAAGTGCCCAGTCTTCAGCTCAGACCAGGGGGGCTACATTGCTGAGAGTAGGCAGCCCTGTACAACTGCCACTCAGCCACCAGCTCAGCTGAGAAAATTTCTCTCAGGATCAAGATTTCAGAGATGCACAGCCCTGAGAGCTGTCTGTCATGCCTTTTGGGGGCTCACTTCACCCTCTACTTGTGGGGAATCATACTTTCAGAATGCAAGTCCCAGGAGGTTTTTTTTTTATTATTTTCCTAAGAGCGATTCTTCCATTGTCAGTGCGTTAACAATGCTATTTTTTATTATTTTTTATTTTTTTACAAAAGCTTTATAATCCTCTGCTTTTTCATCTGAGTGGAAACCACTATATGACAGCTTTAAACTTTTCTTTCTTTAAACCCAGCACTCCCTCCTCAGCTATAATCCTCCTATTGGAAAGATTAGTCTGCAAGTCCTTGCCTCCAGGCAGCCACATCACAGMAGCGATTACAGACCCAAAAATCCAATCAAAACCCCTCATCTTTTAGCTCAATGGCCATGACTCTAATTGTGTGACAATAACAATAAGAAAATTAAGTGACAATTTGAAGTTACAAACTGCTCCCAACCCACGCCATTCATTTTGGCTCCAGGGTCCTTGAACTCTGAGGATGGCACATCTGAAAGCACCAAAATGGCTTTGACATCAGYGTCCCATTTTTAAACTCTCCCAGGCATACTGGCTTCTGAGACCTTTTGGACTTTTGATCACCCTCTGGCTCAGCCTGGCTTTTCCTCCTCCCTTCAATTTTATCCACAACGGCAAACGTTTAGTAACTACAGAGGCACACTCAAGYTCTTGCATTTTCTTTGTAGCATGATATGAACAGTGCCTATATAACTRAAATGGTAGAATTTTAGCTCTAAAATTGGAACTAAATTTTATCTCCAATTCTGTTAAATCAGAACTCAATAATTATTTTTGTGGGAAACAAAGAGATAGCAAGTTAGCAGYTCCTGAACTAAAGCTGGATTCATTTCTCCTCAACAAAAATCAGGGACATGTATTATTTATATTTCAGGGACAATGCAGTCAACACAATTTTGCAGTGGATGAAAAACACAAACCCCCTCCTTTTTTAAAAACTGCAGTGGAGTCAGAGGAATTGCCACCATCCAGAACAAATCAATGACACGCCCTGAAATCAGGCAGTTCCGAGAGCAGAGCTCCGGTCAGTCTGCTGAGATCACTGGGGAAAGCTGCAAAGTTCAGCTCAGGATCCCATTAGTCGCAGCTATGCTTCAGGTCTGCTTTTCTCCTGCAGAAAATACAGGGCAGAAAAAAAGCCCCTCTGGAGTTCCCTGTCTACTCCCTCCTTCACGGTGCATTCCAGCCCCAGAAATTTTCACTTCTATAACCCAAATAATCCCCTGTCAGTGCAGTGTCATTTCTAGAAGCACCTGGCACAGCTGTGCTGCACAACAGCAAGGGCACAKACACAGACAAGGCTCTCCCAGGTGGTTCTTCCCCGCATCCCCAGGCTTCACCTGGCTGGAGGGACATGGTAGCTCTAAGCTGAGCACCCGGCCTGCAAAAGCCCTGAAATCACTTTAGGTGGAGAGCAAAAACTAATCCCCAGCATTTAAACCCTTAAAATTACAGTATGATGAAGTTGGTTTTTTGTTGGTTTTTTGGTTTTTTTTTTTTTTTTTTTTTTTTTTTTTTTTTTTTTTTTTTTTTT
>NW_026623670.1:29189-138632 GCF_030028575.1 Malurus melanocephalus
GAAAAGAAAACATTCCTTTGAAAAAAAAGTAAAATTCTGGAAAGGAACAGGGTGAGATACCGAGGCAGTTGTTTGAAAGCTCTCTCCCAATATACATAATCCAGGAGCCAACTCTTACTTTAACAGTACTGCCCATTTGGAACAATGTCCCAAAAAYAGGGGGATTTTTTGCTTTTTTATTTTTACTTCTCGGCTTGTTCTAAATTCTTATTTTTCTCCTTTTCTAGACAAGAAGTCTCCCTCTGCACCACTGAGCCAGCCTCATTCTAACTATATGGCAGACAGCTGTATGCCTTGTTGGATCTCTTCCAGACRTCACAACAGACAGCACCAGCACCACTCCCTGCACACACAACCCCTCTCCAGCAATTTGTTTCACTAATTATTAATCTGTCCTCAGAACAGACAATAATCAATGAGACACAATAAACATACACAAACCCTGTACATCACAGCCTTTTGTCAAACTGATGTGGCAAAAAGGACCCCCGATGACACAAACAGGAGCTGGGAACACTATGATACCGAGATCTTGGATGTAGTTCTGGTGCAGGCTGGAGTGTCCAAGCYGGCTTTGTACAGTCAAACCACAAGGGTATGGACTTGCCCACAGCAACATTTATTCTGCTCCCTCAGGCCACAGCTTAGCAAGAAAGTAAATCTAGTCCTGAGTCCCACAAAATAAGCATAAAATTGTGCCAACCACACTATGCAAAGGGCCAACTTACTGCAGTTACAGAATTCAAATTTTCATTTTCAAGTGTCATAAAGCAATCCAAATATTGCATTGGGGTTTTTTCACATCTCTATTTAAGTAGCCCCTTGTGTACATCTTCATATATTTCACATAGCAAATTCAAATTGAATTGAAAATGAAACTAGTAAACAACTATTAGAATCTAGTTCCAAAGGCAGCTTCCATGAGGGGAAGCTGCAGGTACAAAGAAGGAAATAGTTCAGAAGTCCTGAACAAGAACAACATCCAAACGGGAAGAGATGTCTGTATTCCCTTATCCATGAAGTGAAGCGTTATCTGTAGTGACTTCAAATTTTGTTTGGTACATCAAAGTCATCAAGTATCGAAGTATAAAGCCCCAGAAGACTGCAAGTTCCTCAGCACAGCTCGYTGTCACATCATCATCCCCTACACCTACACTTACCAACTGCAAAGCACCCTTCAGGTAAGATGCAATGGCTGATTTAAAAGCTTTCACCATCAAACAAAGGACATGCAATGAATACAGAATCGAGGAAGCAATTAGTATTGCTGAAGAGATGTTACTGAAACYTCCAGGATTTTATTTGATTGTCAAATTGGGTCTAGGCAGTTTCAGTCAAAACATCTTTGTGCTTGTACTCTAAATATCAAGCTCGTGTAACTAAATCTAACACTTTAAAAGGCCCTCCCTATACTTTGAACTAAAAGAATAATCACAGTGCATCTGGCATTTAAATAAAATAACCATTAGCACAGGAAATACACAGTATAAAAGCACCGGGTCAAGGAAAGACAGATGAATACAGAGAATCAGCATGGGATTGGATTTAATGCCGTGTTTACTAGGGATCTGCTGTGTTGAAAAATGTAGAGGACTTCCTCTGGCAGGCTGAGTTACAGGATTAAAAATGCTAGTTATGACTAAAAGAGGGGAATTTAATTATCTGGCTTAATTGGACAAGGAGGAAAACCAGCTACAACTTCAAGAAAGCAGCAGACTAAGAGTAGCCACGACACCTACAGAGCTCTTAAGGCTTGAACGATTTTTCGTATTTYCTATTAAAACACACAGGTATCTATATGTTAAGTAAAACATTATAAAGGAGCCCTGGAATTTAATATGAGAAACATATTACTTGAGATGAATTGGATTAAACCGTACCAAGACTACAGATTAGCATGAATTAGCCTCTACTGTCAGCAAGTACTGACAACGATCCGACTCACCATCAGCAAACAACTCCGTAAAATTTCAAGTCACATTCACAATTATTAACCAAATCACATACAGAACTGGCATTGGCAGACATAAACCAATCACAGGAAAACTACCCTCCTCAAAGCAAACATCATGCCCAACCCTACCACTGACTCATGAAATGCCCTGCAGCAGGTCGTTTGAGGGCTTTGTGCCTCAATAAAGTAAGAACAATACTTCTGCGCCTTCATACTAATTGCCACTCTAGATGAAAACACTATGGATGTGATTACTAATAAATCACGATATTCACAGCCCAAAATTCACTTTGTTCATGACTCAGTAGTGAATAAGAGCACTTTCCCCTTAAGTGTAATCCAATTTGTTGTGTCTATTTTCACAGCAGCCACACTTACTTTCACAGTCAGGTGGAGTTTCCATGATGTCCTTTTCATCAGTGTACACCATCCAAATAATCCCATCTCCTGGATCCCCTATAACTGACAGCCCAAGCTGTATTAGGTTTCATCAGTCCCTGCACTGGGACGCAGTATCAGTGTACATCCCAAACGGATGTGAGCTCCCCTATGGCCCAAGAGCCTTGAGGAGGTAAGAAACAAATAAGTATTTCACCAGCAAACTGGGCTCAGCTCTCAGCCCTCATTAGTCCACATACTAAAATGGATTACCTAAAACTGGATGCATCCCTTTGCTCCCCACAGGTCCCTAGCATCAGCCCTGTCGTGGAGAAACCTGCAGTGGGATTACAGTGACTGCCTGAGGCCAACTCACCAAATCCACGGCCGAACTGAGGGCGGAAGCAAGATTAGGACAACTGGGGTCAGTTCTACATGCAGATGTGCCTATATGCTTTTACATTCCCATCCATGTGCCATTGCCAGGCACATGCAGCTGCTCCATCAGCCAATCAGGGGCATGATGCAATTAAAAACAGCAGCCTCCCCAGGGATGTGGGAGAGTCCATAGTGCTGGAGGTTTTCAAGGTGTGACCATGCCAGGTAAACTCATCTAGGCTCATATTCCCATGAAATATTGGACCAAATGATCTCTGAAGACCCCTTCCAAGACKGGGTATTTTATTAAAAAGCAAGCTGGGAGTGTAGTACAAGTGTTTTTTCCAACAGCACTGGACCCTTGACTTGTTTGACCAYCCGTCCATGCCAACATTGGCATCAGCACAAGGGCAGGATGAGAAAGCACTGCCACAACCAAGGGAAGGGAGGAAAAACACGATATTCCTGTTTCCCTCTGAAAGGGTTCTCTGGAGGCTCCAGGAAGAACACCATGTGCTAATCCTTACCCAAGTTTCTACAGGAAAATACTAAGTGTGCTAAGAGGCCTGAACATTGCTTTCGCCAAACAACTGTTCTCCCACTTGTTGTGCTGCTTGAAGAGATGAATCACTGCCTCCTGAAAGCTGTAATTTACTGGGACATCAACCGGCTCTTCGTGGTAGGCAGGTGAAACTGATGCCTCCCCATTTAATTGCCAGTTTTTCTTCAAACTCAAACCTGGTTGACTAGTAGCATCTCACAAGGATTACCAAACCCAAAAGACAAATTTAGTAACACCTTACRTTAGCAAGCTAAGACACTGCCAGTGAAAAACAAGGCACCGCTGGAGGAGTTCCTTAAATTCAAAAGATTTGTTTTGCTTCCTTCCCCAAATTATCCCAACGACCTGATTCCCAAGAAATAAGATCTTGYCTTTACCAAAGGTCTCAAATGTGGGCTGAGGAAGCATGAGTCAGATCAGATGCAGTGAAACATTAACAGCTAATTAATAGGATGTATCTAGCCTTCCCCTCATTAAAAAAAAAAATCATCAAAGAAAAAAAGCAAAATCTACACCATGAAAGAGAAAACATTTGGATTAAGGCTTTAACAAGGTCCTTCCATGCAATTGTCCATGAGCAAGTGCCCCAAACCCAACAAACAGGCGTGACCTCCTCTAACTAATTATAAAACATAATTAAAAAGTGAAGAGTGGCCACAAGAGCTCACCTGCACACAGTGCCTGTTGTGCATACGTGCACAACTGGCCGGCACACCCAGAGATGACCTCACTGATCAGACCTGCAGGGAATTAGGTCTAAGAACATGCAGTTCACAAGTCACTACAGCATGCCCAGGCAGGAGATCGGCACTGAGCTTCCCAACCCAGCCACGAGGGCAGTGGCACCGAGCACGTGCTGCTGCAAAGCAGCGGAGATGCCCTGGAAAACACAGTCTGAATCCAGGCCATATGGGTAAGTCACAATGTGGAGCACACCCAGCGCTAGGGCAGGACATTGCTCTGTACTGGCAAAGCACAGAAGCCCTTCTTGGTGTTTAACACATTTTAATGTGACTCTCACTCMAATGAAGCAGTTCCCAGGGGAAGGGGAGCAGGGGACACTGTGCCTTATTTGCTAGATTGTAAAGGAGATCAAAACCACTTCCTTGGTTTAATTTCTGCATCTCATTAATCCACCATGAATAATCGGGTGCTACGATGCTGAGAGCCACGCAGATGGATATCTGAGCTACTTATGGAATTGGAACTGAAGCAAAATCCCATCCCAAAGCTTGGACTAAGCGATTATATGTTTCAAACATCACTCAAGAAGGTCTACAGTTACTTTTTATACACAAGGTCAGACTAAATGGAAACAACTGCCCTTCAGGCCTGATGATCGCTCTCTTTGCATACCCTGTAATTTCTATCCCTTTCTCCTTACAATTTTCCTCTGTTTTCACTACTGGCTCAGACAGTAGAAATAATCAGGATATTTAGGACAATTCAGCTTAGATCAGCTAATTCATTGTATGCTCCAGGCTWGAGGAATCACGAAAGACTAGAAAATTTAGACATGTCATTTGTCAAAGGCACTTTGAGTGAATTTATTGTATAGATACAATGAGCTTATCGGGTGTTTCCCAATGGAGAGGCTTTGAGTGGAGATCCATTTTTCTATTTCAATACAATGCCATTTAATATAAGTATATGAAGTGCCTGTGTCACATCATCACACATTTAGCAAAGGAAATTAAGGACACAAAGGAGAGGGGAGGCATGAATTCTTCAAATGCAATGCTGTCCAGACAGTAGGAACCACTGAAAATACTGTCTCGTGCCTTTGGAGCTGAGCCTTTCTGAATAAATTAGCATTCAGCCAGTGAGGACACATGGAAGGAAACTTTGCAAAGTGCCAAAAACGACTTGTCTGAAAAGAATTCAGTAAATAGATTCCAGTGTCTGACAAGTGTAAGCTGCACCAAGTATTATCAGAGAGCAGTACCTCTTAACCATGTGGACTGATTTGCTAAATGGCAGCTCCTACCAGCTGAAGTCCAAGAAAGATAATCTGAAGGGTCCCAACAAGGCGAGACAGGAATGATCACAATGACAGATGCTGCCCAAGCACGGTACTCAGAAGTCATTGCATGAACCGTATCAATGTGTTATTTATTTTCACAGACTCCTTCCAGATTGTATTTCTGGCACAAGGGGTAAGATCAAGAGCATTTTTCTCAAGAAACTAAGCTAATGAGGATAATTAACGCAACTCCTAAATATATAAACTGTGTAGATAACGAGTCTCATTTGAATTTTGCTTTTCTAGCAAAAAAGCAGATGGATTGATCTGACCTGTTTCATGAGACTTTTGCCTTGCCAAAAAAAAAAGACACTCTCCCTTCAGCTAAGGAGCCATAACCAGGCCAAAAGTCCTCACCAGTGCTTTGAGGACATCTCAGRCTCCACTTTTGCTTACTCCTTGATTTCTGCTTCTTCTGCCAGGCAGCTGGCACCTGGGGTAGAAGGGAACTCCCCGCTTCTCCTGCTTGCAGCAGCATCCACACTATGTGCCCAGCCCAGATCCCACAGAAACACAGGTTCCATCCCTTGAACAAAGAAGCAACGTAATGGGACTTTCATTCAAAATTTTGGATTAAGGCCAAATCAGCACTTCAACTGTGAAGTCTTCAGCATGCAGGAATTCAAAAGATCAGCAGATACTAGAAAACCAGGTAATGCAGGGAAAAATGAATAATGCAGAATTTCATTTCTCTGCATGGATGAAAAAATATCTAGAAAAATAATATACTTATGATCAATAATGCTTCCATTTTAATCAATTTTCCTACAGGCTAAGAACCAAATAACTGCTGTGTGAACAGGGCTCCTCCCATGGGGCCAATAAAGCATCATGGAATCAATTAGGTCGAAAAAGCCCTCTGAGTCCAACCATTAACCCACGACAGCCAAGCCCACCACTAAATTATATCCCAGAGTGCCACATCCACACCATCTTTCAAACACCTCCAGGATGGTGACTCCACTACTTCCCCAGGCAGCCTGTACTTGATAACTCCTTTGGTGAAGAATATTTTTCCTAATATCCAATCTAAACCTCCTCTGGAACAACTTGAGGCTGTTTCCTCTTGTTCTGTCACTTGTTAATTGAGATAAGAGCCTGACCCCCACCTGAATACACCCTCCACTCCCTAGTTGCAGACAGGGATCAGGTCTCCTCTCTGAGCCTCCTTGTCTCCAGGTTAAACACCCCCAACTCCGTCAGCACTTCTTATCAGAGTCGTGCTTCAGACCCTTCAGCAGCCCCACCTTGGAAATGCTGCAGCAAGAGAAGAGAAGCAGCCAAATTGTCACAGTACAGATTGAATGACTTTTGATCACAATGTCTCCCCTCAGCTGGCAACTGCTAATCAGATCTCAGAGTCCACACTCAGGAGCTGTATTCACCTAAACCGTGCCTGCCRCACACACACACTTGCACACACATAGTTTTTGAGTCCTTTCACATGAGTGTTTGCCCAGCATCCTCACTATTACATTGTCTGAAAATTTTCTTCTGACTATCACCCACCAACCTCTCCCCAGCCTTCTGTCATGGCCACCAAGCTCACACACACCAAATGCTGGCCAGCCCTGCAAGTTACCCACAGCATGCAGGTCTTCCAAGAAAAGAAAGCGATGAGGGGAAGGCATGCCTGTATTACTGCTCATCTCTTCCAGTTCGAGCAATCCATCCTGCTGCAAATATAAAGGATTTACAGCACCCAGAGGAATATCACATCCTGTGCTGAAACTGCTCTGAACCCCCTGACCGCCAAGAAAATATCCAAAAGCCTCCTCTGCTAGCAAATTTTGGCATCTGATGGGAGGCAGCAAATGGCATGCTCCCAAAGTCTTCACTCTCTGTTCWCAGTGCTTTTTTAAAAAGCATCCATACAGTCAAATTAGTATGGATTATATTTAAACGGTTTTTAAAATGCTTTCAGTGCACACAGAAAAAAGAATCTATCATGTGGAATCCCTGCCATTTAAAAGATACATTAAACAGAACAATATAGACTGCAAGGGTCTTTATAATACAGACAATAATTCTCTCCAGAGGTCCCAGTAAGACAAATGATCCCTGTCAAGTTCACACCTGGCRTGCACATGGGTCTGATCTTTGCACACAAACTTGTTACTGCATCTACAAAGCAGGTACCTGTCCATGCATACCTAGAGATGCACATTCTGGCAAGAGACAGAAGCCATGCCACATTAAATGCACTGCTTATACTTAGCCATTGTCAGAGGAGATCTTTAATCACTTAGAAGAGGCCATGCATTTTCCTTCATTTATATCCTTAGTATTATATTAATTAACTATTGGGAATGGGGTTTCCTAGTGTTGGTTGCTACAGCCTAGGTTTGGGGCCATAACCTCAGGTGCTCAGGCCCAAAGCAGCTAAMAACCCAGTCTTTAACCCACTTGCATTGCCAGGGCACACACTTTCACCTTTTCCCCTTGCTAACAGGTAAGACGACTGCTGTACATGCCTACTCTGAACTTAGTTCTGTCTGCARAATTTGGGTGAAGCTCAGTATCATCATCAGCCTGGGTACCAGACACCACAGGATCACAGACACCTTCTGGTGCAAAAATCTCTCACTCAGCAGCCTGGCCTTGAAAGCCCAGATTGAGTCAGCCCTATTTAAGGTCCAAGAAGCTTTTATTCATTTTTCTCCCATCTGCCAACCAAAGACCAGCAACTGGCCTATCCTTGTGGTTTTTTTTTTCCATTCCCCTCCTCTCTCAATGTATAAAATGCTTCTCATCATTTTCCCTCCTATGCCATTTTTYCACCCACTTCAAGTCCTGCACGCTGCTCATTTCTTACATGATGCCCAGAAGTTATAAATCTACAGTGCTTTCTCACAGACAACACTTTCACAAACAATAAYATCCCAGTCATTTCCTCTCTGGAATTCTCTGGTGCATCCTGTTTATTCTATATTTCTCTTGTTTGCATTGCAAACTCTTCAGAATAAGGACTTTCCACATTTTGTGTCCACATATGACTGGAGCTACTCAATTCAAGGCTTTCAAGGCCAAGAAAAGATCACTGCAATTATCTACACTGACCTTTGGCCTACCACACAACAAATTTCCTCAAATGACTTCTGCATTAAGCCTCTGATAGTCCTCGTGGAGGGATGCCACTAATGGATGATGATCACCACATCATTTTTTATTTTTTTTATTTTACACGTTTTCCCAAATTTTGGTACATAGTCAGTGTTTCTCTCCTTCATATTCAAATCTTTCCAATACTTTGGCAATTAACCTATGGAYAAATCTTAGGAGACATTCTAAAATACACACATGCCTTACTTCTATGATGTCTATACTAAAACCATTGTCATTAATTACTTATTATACTTTTCATTTTCCCAATTAATATTTAATGTGCTTTTGGCAAGATAAGACATGGAAAGAAAATAGAACTTTAYTACAAATGATAGATATACAATCCTGCTCGTAAAAAGGTACATCTGTAAAAGATTAAAGAACTGAAATGAACTGAGAACAAGGTAAAGGGAGAGAATAAGCTGATGGCATTGCTGGCATGCAAAGTATTTTTGTGTTAAAAATGTATATACAAAAAACCTTTCATACATTCTGAATACCTGTATTAACTTTAATGTTCAACATGCTATAAAATGATCATCTTCTGAAGAAAAAAAAAAGATTAAATTCCTTTGAGCCAAGTATTAAAAGCATTCTTAAAGCAAACAGACACAAGAAGAATGCTCACAAAAAATCTGGTTTTCATCTGTTTGAAATACGTACTGGCTTCAGCTAAAAGCCAATCAATCAATATGCAAAGAATAAAAAAAAAGTTCTAGCCAGTTATAAATATTTTTTCAACTACAATCATCTGGCAGTAGAGCACCACTGACCTAACTTCATGAGCATCTGTCAGCTGGTGATGGCCATAGTGCTGTCAGAAGAAGAAAACAGAGATATTTTGTGCATTTAACTGAGCAGACTAGAAATGACCCACCACAAATCCCAGTAAGTGGCACAGTCTGGAGGGGAAAAATACCCAAAATTAATGTACAAGGAAATCAGAGAAAGCCTGCCCTGCCCAGTACACCCAGAGGTCTGGGAGACTGCAAGGCACCAAAAGCCTTCAAGTATGAACAGCAACTACCACCACTAGGTGGTTATCTGTCAGATCCTAATTTAATTATTTCTCCTAAAAAAAATTGTATTGTCCCACCCATAGTYGAAGTTTCTATGAACATGGCATCATAGAAGGCATTATACAAGAATGACAAAAGCGCTTCTCCAGTTTTCTTCTAATTGCCATGGCAACTCTGTTTATTTGGATTTAAGCATCATCCTGGGATGTTCGTAATGCCAACAGGACAACACAGAGAGGCAGAACGGGAAAGGGAGAGTCAGTGAGACATTCATGCAGCTAACTCTTGTCCAAACCAAGTAATTCAAAACCCCATAGGCAACAGCTGTAATGAAAAATACAGAGGGATTAAGAACCAAACAGAAACAAAGATTTCTTGCCATTTGCATTTTTTAATACAGGTGGCAGTCCTCTCACAACTCCAGCAGCTACGAAAACAGAGAGAGCTCTACCAACCTGCCCAGGTACCCTTTGCATCCTCACCTGTCTGCAAACACCTTGGAGTTTTAAGYTGTGGCATCATGTAGCCTGCTCTCACATGGGCTTCAGGCTCATGGAAGGCACACCAGTTAACTGAAAATCYACTGCACCCATCCTAACAACTGTGTTTTCTACCATGCTCATAAACAGGAATGATTCAACAGCTTGCCAGGACACCAGCAGTAYCTGCGGTACACTTAAACCCCATTTCCCAACAGGGTTAGGCTAAAACGATGTAAGCAACACTCAAGGCCACAGTGAAACTCATGTAGAAGCACTTAAATTGTTACTACCTGAACTGATTTTAGCTCAGGATGATCTGTTTGTGGGTTATGCTGAATAGATGAAGTCTGTAGCAGTACCACCCTCCAATTTCAAGATACCTTCGASTACGTGCAAACCCTACCAAGCACAAGTTAAAGTGCACAAAGATGTATCAACTTGGAAGGGGCTTATACAGATCACTGAGTCCTGCTTCTCACAGAACTGCCTTAATTTTAACTAAACCCAGTTCTTGAACTTAACTAAACCCAGCTTCTTGAACTCTGAGAGACATGGTGCKGGGACCACTTCCCTGGGGAACCTGTTCCAGGGATCATCTACAGGGGAGGCAGAATTACCAATTTCCACCAGATTTATGACTCCGCAATGCAAGAAAAAAGAAAAAGAAAAGGAAAAAAAAAAGGAAAAAAAATGCCACCAACCAACCAAAAAAACCCCAACAAACCAACAAACAAATAAAAAAAAAACCCAAAAACCCAAACAAAAGGAAAAGAAACAAGCAACCTAATTTATAGTCCTGCCATGGTTAAAATGAAGAACTGAGCAATTGTTTTCAGACACAATAGGCAATTGTTGAAAGAAATGAAGAGAAGATCCTGCAATCCATCTCRGAGACTGTCCAACAGCTTGGAAAATGGTCTGTCGTTTCATCCATCAGGAATTTCTACCACCCAACTGGCTACAACATGACCCTGGTTGGCAGGGAGCAGGACTGATGTAGTTAGGGTTGTGAGAATCAAATAGTTTTACGCTCCTAAACACAGACCAATTTACCTTCACATATCCCAAAATTACCAATATAAGGAGACTGCTTTCAGTCAAACACTGCAGGCAAAGAAAGTTTGTCCAGTGTAGCACAGAGAATTGGCAAAGATTAGCTGATTGCTCCAGGCACAATTTTTCCTCCTGCACCAGGGGCTGGCTACTACCCTAGCTTCAACCTCTCCAAGCTTTTGATGCAGGAAGGATGTTTGTCCCTCCCCCAGTGATGATTTTTATTACCTTGGAAGAGCTGAAGAAATGTTTTGTATGTACCAGCAATCACACGCACCAGATGGGGAGTAGGGCAGAGGTACRGTGGGGTCCAGCCTGCAGAGAGCACGCTCTCAAACAGCCTCTGCATTAGGATTCAGACATCCAGAGTTTAGATATCGCCATATAAACCACACAGGTGTGATCCCCACCCACACCCAAAAGAAAGAAAAGTGTTTATTCAAGYGACCCTTATCCCGTCAGTGCAGCAGAAAGGAGTCTGGATAGTCTCCAAGCAAGACAACAAACATGGGAAATACTGAACATGCAATTACACCAGCCCATGGGGCAACAGAATCACCATTACTCCAGGAAGACCAGAAACCACAGAGTCACAGCCTCCCAGTGTACCCCGGGGCACAAAATCCATCATCACAACTGCAATGTCTTGCTTGCTTAAGTACCCACACAGAACCAGTTCTGTTAGGACTTCATGGAGAAACAAGTCATACAGGCCAAACGCAAATGTCTAAAAACAGCAGCAGGGTGGGGATTATTTTTTWAATTATTTTGGAATTGAAGTGCTTCAGCTTCCTGTCACAGAAGAAAAGTAAGTTTTCCCCAGTAAGAATATGCCTGAAAGGATCTTTAGAAGTAACATATAAAAGCTACAGGTGCATAAAAAAATACCATTAGCTTCCAAATTGACTTTTTTGTGACTGGTCAGGCTTGCAGCAAATTGCAGTAGATTTTTCTAAAGAAGAAATCACCTCTGACTGCATCTGTGAAGCAAATGTACGGAGGTCAGAACTGCATGGAAAACCACTCCTCCAATGAACCACCCCAAAAATTTTGAATGGATATTTCATGTTAGTCCCATCTCTGCAGAACACGGTTAGTTAATCTCACATTTAACYCTCTGTGCCAACATTTGTACAGTTTCTGTTGCCGCGCTGGAATCCACACATAACGTGATCTGGCTCAGTGCTCGCAGTGCTCCAGGGATCAATTACCATTTTATACATCAGTGTTTCATTACTGAGCCATGAACGTCCTCCAGCCAATCAGACCCTCAGCTACGCGGTCCAAGACTCTAATCTTTAAAAATTAGGTATTTGGCAAGATACACTGCAAGAAAAAAAAATTGCCAGACTCATGCTGTTTTGAATATAGAGAGCCTCCATTCACAAATACTGCCATWGCAGTGACCACTAGATGTTTTCAGTGATATGATTAAAAAGGAAGCAATGATAATTGTGGAGTGGAAATGCACTCTCATCTGTCACTTCCCTTGGAAAATAATGAGCTCTCTTCCTTGTTACGTTCACTGCAATATATCTTTGGAAAAGTCTTATAGAGATTAATGCTCAATTGCTCTAAATGAGCTTAGCTGTATTTATTCTAGGAGAGGATCTGGTCCCAAAGTCCCAATAAGCCATTACTTCACTATCCTCATTAAAAGAAAATCCTATATGGTAGCTAAGACAGGACTTTGGCCTCGTGTCTCCCCTGTAAATTCAGCGATGGAGATTTGGCATGCTTTATATTAACAAGCCATGCCTAAGTGCGTACTTAAAATGAGGCTAAGATACACGACAGCAAACACTATAAATCTTCACATAATAAGGCAAACTCAACATTTCTGCTGCTYATTTTCAGCTTTGCTGCCTCCTCCCCATGCACTACCACAGGACTGGGAATCTCACTGAGTTGGTGACACGGGAAACTCATCTGCGGCACAGTAAATACATAGTTAATTCTTGAGCAGAACCTCTGTYGTGGAGACTTTGGGGAACAGAGGCTCCACATGCCCAGACAGACTGCCTGGGTCCCTGCTGGATGGGGGGTACCAGGAAGGGAACTTTGTCACCAGGAGAAMAACGTTGGGGAAAATGCAAGTGTGCTTTTAAAAACCACTGCAATTCCAGTCATCTGTTTTGAAACTGCAAGTGCTGTAAAGTGACAACACACAAGCCACAACCACATGTTGGAGAGTTTGTTTTAAATCACGAGGTGAAAATAAGAATCCATTATAAMTCTGTTTAACATTCCTGGGCTGGTATGCAGCTATGCAACCCACGCAACGCCACAGCTGTGGTAGTGAGGTCTCAAAAATCTGTTCCAATAGATAGGGGAAAGGACCAGTGCCAAAAGTCTCAGACAGCTGCAATCATCCTCACCTGGCCTTTCCTCTTCCATCACCACTAACACACCAGGTGAATCCAGGCGGTAGGACAAAAACTGGCTCATGTTTGGGAAGTATTTTTTGCACAAGTTTCACAGTTCAGCAGATCTAAGGATCAAAGCCTCTGACACTGGCCACCCAAAATACAAACATTCCCCTTAAATAACCCCTGTTGAGAATTGGGGCTTTCCACACCTTTGTGGAAAGTAATTTGACTTCAAGCAGAATTTTTTTCAACTAAATGATAAAGACCCTCTGTCCTACAACTTAAAGGAATCAGCCCCTATAAGACTTTGAGAGCCATTAAAAAATATAAAAAAACGAAGTCATACATTGCACAACTGACACACAAATGACTTAATACTAACAACACAGTCATATGACATTTCCATTACTTTAACAGAGATTCTGTGAACCTAGCGCTGGCATTCTGATGAGCAAACATGTGCAGAACAGCAGCAGGGAACAGATGTCAGGCACAGAACAAATACAAATTTTAAAATCCTACCTTTAGATAATTCTTTAACAGAAAAAGATCCGTTTGTGTACAGACTCCTCCAGATACTAATCCAAGGACAAAACTGTAAATTGTCTCTTCAAGTACAGAGACACAGAACAAGTTGTCACACATGGATTTTTGTGGCTGGATACCAAATGCTGTTCATTTTCAAACTAGTGTATTCCAGACACTCACTGCCTCAGCTGAACATCTCACAGATACCACCAAGTTCCTAATCCCCCTCTGGGCCCAGGAATGGCCTGTTTGCTCCTTTTATTGTGCTAGAATTCTGCAGGTGTGCTTTAAAGCTACTGAACAAAGGAAACCTAGCAGAATGGGTTTGTAGTACTTCACCTTCCTCAAATGCTGATTTTAGTGAATATAATGCAAGTATAGACTTTTCTCTCTGACACACGTATTCACAAAGTGTATGAAGCTAATGCCCTAGATCTGTTGCATTCTTCATTAATAATTTAGATTATTGGCCATTTTAGGCATATACAACATATACTTCAAAATTCAGCGGTTTTTTTCTCTTTCTCCTTCTGTAATGACCCACTTGGTGTGTTTGATGTTTTTAGAAATGGCTGTGCTGCTTGCTCTAAGCCCTGGGAGACCACACTAATCCTCTCCCAACTGGAATTGGGCTTCTATGAGGCCTACAGAGATAATCTATTCTGGTCTTTTGGCACTAGCCATAAAACAAGACATAGATTAAGGTCTTCATGATCATTTCTGCCAGAGGCACACTCAAATAAGCAAGTGAGACAGTGACAATTCTATTTCAGTAATGCCTTCAATGCTTGGAGCTGACACAACTGGTATTTTCAGCTCTTCTCATTCCTACAGTTAATAAGAGTACAAACTAAAAATGCAAGTCCAACCTCACAATCCAATTGATTTCATGTATCTATTATTTTTCTGGGTATGTTTTTGTTGTTTTTTTTTTTTTTTAAGATGAGAAAAAAACCTTCTCCAGGAACTGTTAATTGTTGATAATAACAGACTAGAACACAAAGCCATTTTTCACTATCCAAGAGGAAACATTTAACATCACGGCCCTGACACATGTATAATTGTTGCCAACACCCTGCACACGCAGCGTCTGTGTGCGTGTGGATCACCCACCAGTCCAGCTCCACAGTCCATCCTGTTTACTATTTAGGACCACGGTTAAAGCCAAACCAAGCTCCACCTCCCAAAAGCCAGAAGGGCAGCTTGTGCAGATGTTGAAATTCTGGTGAGAAAGACAAACTATAAACAGATTTCCTAAAAGATCTGCCTTGGGACAGTCTTATCTGGCAATTCCACTAATTCCCTTGATAGGGAAAGTAGGGGACTGTGAATGAAATCTGCAGAGATGAGAGAGCTGGGAAAGTCTGTCAATTTAGAAGATGGGCAGAAGTGTATTCAGAACATTTGAGGACTAAAACAACTGACAGGAGGTACAGCTTGTAATAAAGCCAAGTGCAGTCATGCACTTTAGGATTAAAGAAATATGTTCTGCAGCTTGAAAGCTCAACAGTTGGAAGTGATATAGAAAGGGAAAGATTTTGATGGTTGAGTGGCTCATGGCAACAGTGTAAAAAAGCCAGATGTTGCTCGAGCTCTCAGTGAGGAATGGGAAAATATGCAGAACACTAGTAAGGTCTCAGCTGCCATAATGTGCAATTTCAGGTTACAGAGTTCAAGAAAGGTTATGTGACACTGCAATAGTGCAAGGAAAGGTCAGCAGGATGACCTCTCCCATAAGACGAAAAGGCAATGGCTTTGCTATTAGAGCAAAATTAAGGCTATCTTTGGGGCGGGGGGAAAGATACAGCAGTACAAACNNAAAAAAAAAAAAAAAAAAAAAAAAAAAAAAAAAAAAATTAGGTAGGAGACTGACTGTTGAGTACCTGAAACGCTGCAGGATCGATTTCAGAGACAGTGAAAAACATGGCCAACCATGCAGGAGGTCCAAAGTCAGTCCAGATAATACCACCATCTACAGCCCAGTGAGCCCACCAAACAAGGTTCAAGAACWGTATTGCTATTCCAGAACATCCCAGACCTTCCCCCACCTGCCATCACATCTTGGGCTGTCACCACAGATACACAGTGTTTAAGTGTATTGGGAGTCCACACTCATGACACAGGCACAGTAGAAGCTACTTTGCCTTCCCAAATCCTACACAGYTGAGAAGGGGATGACTTCTCCCCAGAAAACTTGAGGCTGTGCTCCAATCGAGTCAAAAGAAGACAAGAAAGGGAGGCTGGTGAAAAGCACAGTAGGTCACTCAAAATGACTGAGTTAGAAGAGAAGCATTTCTAAAGGAAAGGAGGTGGTTGGTGGATGAAGGCTTTACAAACCATCGCTGTGATAGCAAACAATTTACCCTCATGGCTGAACCCCCCCCAYATTACCCAACACTGCCCAACAACATTAACAGTGCAGGCAGGTTCAAACAAGGGCAGTTGACTATCTCACTACTCCAAATTAATTTTTGCTCCCAAGGAAAAACATGAAGTTAAAAAGGGGACAGGGGTGAGAGATGGAAAACATAGAGGCTAATTAATGTCAATCAGTATAAGAACCCATGACTGATGCTTTTGACATTACCCTTCCAGACAGTGCTCCTGCAGACACTCGAGCAAGCGTGAGGCGAGTGCAAGAGTGCCGCATCAGAAGTGGGATTAGGCGGGAGGTTCCTGAAAATCCACACSACACAAAAACATCTTGCCCAAATATTTATATACAAATACCTTTTCCATATGTTGCAGTGTAGAGACCTGTGGATGTTTATGCTTTCTGTACCATCTCAACAGCAAAGGCTTAAAATGTCTCTGTGGCAGGATAGAAATCAGATTTCACATTACTTCCACTTACTACTGCTACTGCCACTGGAGATGCACAAGGAAGAACTACCCCTATAAGCTTTTCTTCTGTAAATTTACCATCCCACCTTCACCTTAGATCTAGAAAAGACACAAAGAGAACTACGAATTCATTTCAGACTTTTTTTCCCTACAACCAAATACTTTGCTGATAGAGGGACTTCATGTGTACATGTTTTTGCAGTTGCTGTACTCAAGCTTCAAACCTTGTAACAAAAACATAAGGTATTTTTAAGTCATCTAAACTCTCTATCCGTAAGAAGAAAATGAGACATTAGTCAATCACATAGTTTATACAAAGAGAAATTACCAATTTCCCCTCTATTCTATGGACCACAATCCATTGCTTTCACTGAACTGCATCTTTGGGACTGGCACACCTGACATCCCCTTCATTAGGCAGAGTTCTGAAAGTCATCATTGCAACACCAAAGACAATTTCCCACTCTTAACCAAGCAGTGTCAGGAGGTTTTACTAAGCAATGGCACCACAGATTGGAAAYTGTGATTCCCAAAAGCTACAATATTCTTATATTGTAGCTTTTGAGATCCAAATTAAATTATAATCAGTTCTTTGAACTATCCTTAAAACTATCAGTGTGAGTTCCCACATCCCCCAAGCATTCTCTTGCAATCCACCTGAAACACAAACAACCACTTTTGGCCAACCTGGTGTTGTTTTTAAAGGGAAGCTGAGCTCATGCAAGACAATATAAAATTATTTTTCCCTGTTCCTCCAGAAGTGCCCTGGCTGCTCAAGACAGCTGCTGCACTTTGCAGGCAGCTGCACTCTCTTAAATTTTAGTTTTAATGGCAAAACTAACTTTTCAGCCATGAMAAGTTCTGCTTTCAGCATCCCAGCAGCTGTTTCTGGAAGGCTGCGCAAGTACTGTAACTGAGTGACGGCTTCTTTAGAAGTTTCTTTACTGGAGAATAAGAGAACCATCAGAGACCATCTTGGCCGGTTTAAGCTTCTGTTTTGAAAGCTGAACTGGAAGGTGCTTCATTGTTTTTAAGTGAAAGCAACAYATCAAAAGGACTGCAGCAGCTGGACATGAGATGAGACACTATCTATCCTTATCCAAAGTTCAAAACTGAGCCTGCATGTAGGAAAGAACATTCTTATATTATATAATATATATAATTATATATATTTTCGGTGTAAATCACAAATAATTTAAGTCCAGCTGAGAGTGAGTATGCTGAAAAGGGGTTTCCCTCTGAAGCCCTCTAACTTCTGAGCTCACTTGGAAGATCCCAGCAATACCTCAAGCAGACAGAAAACAACACTGCACGGACACACACATGTCTACCTGCTTTTCTAGGCTTACTTCCACTGCTAGCAGGCACTTTTCAGAGCTTTTCCTTTGCTTTCTCTCACAGATATGCCCACCACCCTAGAGGAGTGTTCCATAACCAAGCCCTTTCTCACTCTTTACTCCCTACTCTGCTATTCAGATACCAGCATAGGGAATTCAGTGGGGCAGCACAGATTTTACTCTTTTACCACTGCTGGGTCTTGTTAAGCAGGTGGTGCCTAGCAAAAGCATTTTACTTTTTTCACCTTTATTTCATGAACAACATGAAAAAGCTGAGGTGACTTCATGCAGAAAGCATTTCTACACGCTTCACAGCCTTCTTCCCAGGAGATATACAGGAAATAACTTCCCTTTGCTGAAGAAAGCGACTTTCCCCAATTTCTTATCAGCTGGCTCATCATCAACCAAGAAATGGAGAATTTATACCGGAGATGCCACTTAGTCAATAAACAAATCTATTTTGTGCTCAACCCCAAAAAGCCTGAGTATCAGCTCAGCATRTCACACTTCTCCTTAGGTCACTGGTCAAGACCCACAGAATCAAGACATTGCTTTCAATAAATATTTTCACATTAAATAATCTGGAAAAGCGCCAGGAACTTCAGCCAATCAGATGAATATACASTACAAGCCAAGCAGTCCCCTATGGTTATCCTGTCTCTGGAAACTGGCCTCTTAGCAAGTCATTTACATCTCACGCTCATTCATATTTTAAAAAGGCCTTTTAAAAGCTGTCTCTTACATGTCAGTGTGTTTAAGGATCTCAATAACTTTTTGCTTTGGTTGCTGCATCCCCCCTTTCAGCTTTGACCTAAAAGAGCACCAGAGCTATAACTGGATCAACACACATCACAAAATATCCTGCCCCAAAAGAGGAAGGTCAGTGTTCAAAGACAAAGGACAAAGGTCTTTTGCCTGGTATCGTTAGTTGACTGCAAGATTATCTGTGGACAAACAGCACATAAGGCTGACCCCACCAGAGCATTCTTGACCATCCTTACAGACAAGAACTTGAAAATAAGCTTCCTTCCTGTTCAGTAGGGCAAGATTCCTGTTCCCCTCTGCAACTCCTGTGTCAGCAACGTTAACGCTGCCCTTGCTGCTTTCCCAATTCACCAGCAGCTGCAGGGATTTGCAGATACATTCCCTGTCTATTTTGTATATACTCACAGTAGTACTTGGGAGCCACAACAGTTTCTTGAGACAAAAGGTCAAATTCTGCAAATTACTGCAAATCTTCAGCTCTGGTAGAATTCATCTGCAGCCAAGAACTTCTCCTTGCTGTAGATAGTGGTTGTGGACAAAGCAAGATGTTGTGCAAGTGAACTACACCAGTGTGGATCTAAATCGTCAGAAAGCAATACTGGCAGCCACACCAACAGCCTTCCCTTTGCAGTGTTCAATTTATGTTTCAGATTTACATCAGATTTACATAACATTAGTTTTAGTCAATCACTTACTGTCAGGAGAAGAGTGATATATGAAACAGCAAAACATGACAAAGGTATGACATGTCCCAAAGCCAGCGCACCTGGGCCAGCTCACTCCAGCACAGGGCTAAGCGAACACAATCATACTGCACCCATGCAGATCCGTGTTCTCCTGAGGCTTTATGGATCTACCTGAGCTAGGCTGCCACAACAGAGTGCTGTGATCACCTTCCCATAACCACAAGCCCTGCAGATCGGCCTTAGACATCAGATGGACTGAGGCTGTGTCTTCAAGTTAGAGAGTTTCTACACACCCCAGTTGTTTATTATGCTTGAAAATAGACCAAGGCTTGTGCCAGGTCTGGCTCATGTGACTTCAACCACTGATCACTATCAACATTCACAAAGCACTCTGCAGAAAAGACAACATTTTCCCTGAATCCTGGACTAAGCTCTTAGTCATTTACTACATTTTGGCGTACAATAATAGAATTCCACAGTGTATTTTAACTGAATATATTATTCCTCATTAGCAGTCTTAGGCTGTTACAAGTCTTTAGCCTAGCAAAACACTGAGTGCAACTGCTCCACAAGCGATTGCATTCCCATGATGAGCAAAATGTTTTTTGTTCATCAGGTAGAGCAGAGGTACCAAATCCTGCTCCACAAGTTGTGAACCACTTCACGGGCAGTGCAGGCTCTGCTGCAAAACCAACCTCTCCACTACAGTGACAGCTACCATGGGGTAAGGTCTGGGGGAGGAGAAGGAGGAAGAGGGAAGAAGAAAAATAAAGAGACTAAGAAATGTGTCTCAGCCTAGAGTGAATGAAAGCATGTGTCTGAGTCTCTGTGTGAACTCAGGGCACATTCAGGTAACTCAAACCTAACTTGGATCCTTGCAGCCAGCATCTTCAGCTTTCCTCAGGGGCTGTTGCCTTCCTGCAGTCCTTTGCAAACACATAGTACCCACAATAGCATCCATTTCTACCCACACGTATCAAACTGGCTACTGCTTCAGTCCCCTGCAATCACATCTCTACCAAGACTGTGGACCTTAAATTAACTTACAAAACCAGCCAGAGAGAAGACAACTTGACTGTTAGAAGGAGGAGACGGCTAGAAGGAGGAGAGAAAACCTAACACCCAAACCAGCCAACAACTCTTCACACCAAACAAGCAATTTTATTAAGGAAATAATATCTGAACAAGGCATGCTGCACACACACACATTCTGCAGCTGGAATCTCTTGAGCTGATGCATCAAGTCAGAAAATAATTCAGCTCAGCCTCAGAGGGCTGGTGGTGGATGCTCCGTGATCCTATCAGGCACAAAGCTTGGCAAAAAGCTAGGCACAGACATCAAAAGATATACAGAGCTAATCTGCTGAGAATCATCCTTCTTTCCCCTGCAATGGACTCTGTGGACAAAAAAATTATTTCAGAGAGTCATCAGTGGTTCAGCCTCGAGGGCAGGGTTCTGGATGAACAGAGAGAAGCACTGAGCCACCACAGCCCACTGGAGCTATTCCCTTCCCTGAGTCCCCCTGCTGCCACACTGTTTGTGCCAGGAGGAAACTCCCTGCATGCAAAGAGGGGACACTGCGCCAGGACAGAAAAAACTGCTGTCCATAGGAAGGGTTATAAAGACCAGGGCAGAGAAAACTGCTGTCGCTGCCAAAACTGCTGGCAATGAGCGTGCCACACAAACCAAAGAAACATAGGCAGCACCCAGACCACACCATGTTGTCTTCATCAGTCCTTACCCCAATCCCACATGATTTATCGTACTTTAGGCAAGAACAGTGAAGCACTGCATGGCGCTGACATACTGTCTGGCACTTGCTGGAATACAGAGGACATCTATACAGGATGAGATCCTCCCAATTTCACATAGCTGATCAACTCTAGAAGTTATACCTTATTGCTTTGCTACCCTCATCAGCACCTCAAAAATTAAACATCAGTGACAGAATAGCCCAATTCCTTTCCCTTTCAGTTTGGGGTACAGTGGTTGGATACAGAAATCTGGCTGTCACAAGCAGGACAAGCATCCTGCTTCTACAGTCTGGCTAAGGCTCTTTGCCTTCTGTCTTTGGCATTTGAAGGAAGTTGTTCTCCACCAGAGAGAGGGCATACAAAAGACGCTCCACAAAGGAAAGTTCCTGCCATCTCACTATATTTGCAGAATAGGATTCCCTCTGCTCATACACAAAATCACTCATAGACATACCTCTGCTAAATCACAGCAAGATCCTTCCACAGCACCACAGGTTTTCTATTTCAAGTGGATTAATAATTTGCAGGCAAGATACATTCCTGACCATGCAGAAAAATCATGACATAAAGGATATATCATTAACACATTTCCACTAAAAGATCACACACAGAGATGTATCAGGCAAGATGACTAACCCTTCTGTTGAGAACAGATCCACGAGGGGAATGAAATTCTAAATTATGATTTTCTAAATATCATGATAATATTTAGTCACTATGTAAAAAATCTTTCCAAGACGTAAGAAGTAACATAAGAGACATGCTCTCTTTTCTAGAAATAAAAGTGAGAACCTAATTTCCAGCTTCCAGAAGAGTGAAGGGACCCTGGTACAACAGATCCCAAGATCACACAGTTCAAGATGAAGAGAAAGCCTTCATCATCCTTCTCACCCACTTTTTACCAATACCACCCAGACGCTTCCCATCCCTCCGTGCCTTCTTAATGAAGGGGGATCCTCTTTTTGAGCCAGGAGATGGAGCCAAAGGGACACTCCCTACTGTGAAGAAAGGGTGAAATGCAGGGATAAAGAAATTGGGATGGAGAACCTCAATTTCTATTGTCAAGGGTGTTACTGTCAGTCTATTGCTAGCAGTCAGTATGAAACAGCAATTTACAGGTGCTTTACAATACAAGGGACAGCTGCATAACTCACAAAACAGCTCTAAAAAAGTTGAGACACCACCCACCTGAGCTATCAAACACAAATTACTCTCCTTATTCCACAATTTAAGAATATCTAGAAATTAAAGACTTAGGACATAAACGAATTGCTAAGAAACATGCTGACTAGAAGTGTCAGGCATCAAAAGTACTGTCAGGAGAGAGATGAATTAACCTTTATCATCAGAACTGCAGTTTTTTCAGAAACTAATGCATGCAATGGTATTTCTGAACCGCACAGGGTCCAGTTCAGAGTGTGGATGGATTCACAAACCCCAGAGTTCTGTGAGCTCAATTCACACACAGAGAGCGCACTGTTGTGCAACACAATACTTAAGAGGCTTTCCATCTGCACTCCATTTCAAAGCATATTTTATTTGTTAGCTTCATTTAGAAAGTCCCCCAGTTCCGCTGAAAGAGAGGACCCTGCCAAGACCCAGCTGAGCAGAAGCACTGAATTTGTATCACAAAGTAACTATGAAATAAAAATGAAGTACAGCTCTGCCCTACATGTACCAACCACACTAAACACCAACAGACTTTTGTTTGCTCGGGGATTAGGAGATATTTAAGGAACATGATGGCTGTGGCACTTGAACGCCACCAAAAGCTCTCCTAACTGAAAGCCTGGAATCATGATAGATTTAGGAAGTAATATAATTCAGCTCTATTTTTTGCATCCAGTTGAAAGACTATATTTTCCTTATTAAGAGCCTTCAGTACGCAGGCTTGCCAAGAGAACCTCCTTTGCAAGGCTTTCAGCAGCGCTTTCATTTTAAAAATCTGGTGTTCGTGTGTCCTACAGGAAAGCATTTTGTGCCTGGAGTTGTAAAGATTTTCTCCAAACGAACTGTTTAGTGGTTTTGAACCGAGTCCTGTCCCCACGGGAACGCGTACCCTCCTGCCAGATCCCACATGAAGTTTCTGCCCAGCCCCGAATCCGGGGCCCCTAGCACGGGTCGGGGAGCGTCCAGCAGCCCGCGTGTCACCCCGGCTCCCACGGCGCGCACGCACCCTCCGGACCCCAGCACCCGCAGCGGTGTCCCCCCGGGCCGCCAAGCACCCGCCCCGCTCCGGCCGCCGGCACAACTTGCGGCTCCGCGCTTTCTCCGCCTCGCCCCCGTCCTTCCGCCGGGCTCAGCCTCCCCGCTACAGCCGGCGACACGGCTGGTCCCCGCAGCCCGCCCTCCGCAGCGCGCTCATCCGCTCCATCACCTGCCGGCGCCGAGCCGCGGAGCCGGTGCGCGCCGGCGGCGGTGGCGGTGGCTGTGCTGGTGCCTGTGTCGGTGCTGCTGGCTGTGCCGAGGCCGGCGCCTGCTGCCGGTGCCTGCTGCCGGTGCCGGTGGCTGCCTCTGCTGGCAGTGCTGCCGCCGCTTCCGCAGCCGCTGCTGCCGGCGGGGAGGCACCTTCGGCGGCGGCGCCGCCGCCTCCCGGGCGCGGGGCGCGGCTGCAGGCGGCCACGCTCGGCCCCGCGCCGCCGCCCCGCCCCGCTCCGCCCGCCGCGCAGGTGGGAGCGGTGACCCCGGGACACAGGGAGCCCCCGCCCGCCGCCTGGGCACAGAGCCGGGCTCTCGCCCTGGCCGCCCACCCCTCCTGGAGCTCCGGCCGCCCCCGCTGGGGGCATGTGCCGGGCAGCCTCGCGCTGCCTTCGGGCACCTTCACAGGTCGTGTTCCAGCGGGACCTGCTCTGGACACGGTGCTTTTCACACTCGCTCCACCCAAAGCAGGCTCCTGTGGAGAGCCGTCCTGCGTAAGCGCGCCCCCCTTCCCCCCCCCCTCTGAAAATGTTTCTCATTCGCGGCATCCAAATTAAAATCCCCACTGCTGCCTCCACACATCTGCCAAGAGCTGTTCCCTTCCCCGGAGTCTGGCCTGATGTGCCAAACCCAAGTGTCTTTATCACAGGCTGTCATTTAACATCTCACGGCCATTTTCCAGGTGTGTGGCAGCCGGTTCGCGGCAAACCTAACAGCAGCCAATATTGCATTTTCTAGTTCTGCCGTCTAAACTATACAGCTGCGGTCACAGCCATCTCCTCATGACAGAAGTTTTGGCCATATACAGGGAGAAAACCCATCGCTATAACTGGGAGGGAGGGAAAGTATAACTATATTTGCCCAAGGAGTGAGGAGATSACACTGTAATCAGGCGGGACAGGGATTAAATTCTTCCGCTGAGTCCCATGCTGTATTTAAGCCATCTTTTAACAGCTTAGCTTTGCTCACAGCAGTTCTGGCTCCCAGAAGTACTACTCTGCACAGAAATAACCGTCCCTCCTGTTTTTCAGGATTTTCAGTGTGATTTTCAGCCTTCCATAATTTTAGAGGGAGATAGGAGTTCAGGAGACAGAAGAGCCTCTGAACTGTGTTCCTTGGAGCAAAATGCATGTCCTGATGTCAGTGCCTCCGCTCCCAGGGAGTGCAGGCAGTTAATTAGGTGCCAAAATGAAACACATCAATAGTTAACATACCTAGAGCTAACCCGAAGGGAAGCTTTCAATCCTTGGGATGTGCCTCTTTCTGGGGCTCAACACTGCTAACCAGGAAATGCCTCCCTTCCCACCATGATTCATGGCCTGACATCTCCTGAGAAAAAAACTCGTAAGCCCCTTCATTTAAAAAGCAGAGATCAGATTTTGAGCATAGTGAGAGGAAGGTGCAATGGCTGCATCCGTCCTCTGAGCAGCAGAGGGGCTGGGAAGTTCATCCAGGATACAGACAGCAAATTCCATAGCCTCTGCTCAAGAGGAGAGAAATGCTCACCAGCATTATTTTCCCAGGAAAATAAGTAGCTTCCAGATGACTCCTGCCCAAGGCCTCCCCAACACCTTTTCTTTAAATGCATTCCTCTGTGGAAAATAAAATCCAAGATTCAGGATATTAATGTGGGAGGAGAGGTTGTCCTGAGTCCCCACCCTAAAATTGTGTTTTGCCCACAACTTGGTTATTATAACAACAGAAAAGTTTTGGAGAAGAAATCACACCCTGGGATGCATCCTTTGGTCTCCCTGTCTACTCAGGCTATAGTCACAAACAGAAAAGAGTCCACAGCAGTTATTCTACACAATCTCCTATCATACTGGAAGTCCAGAAGGATCCAGCAAATGTTTATCCTATGGGCCACAACATATGACCCAATTTCCTATTCAAATGCAAAGTAAAATGCAAAATCTGGCCTGGTAAAACCTTGGCAGAAGCAGCCATAGGGAGTCTTCTCCTGACTGGCCAGAGGAGACACAGAGGAAAGAGAAATGGCATGTGGGGTCCCCATGGGACAAGGAGACAGATGAGCTGCTCAGGCTCAGGCAAGACTGAAGTGCCCTGGAAGAGAGCGCAGAAACTGGCTCTTGGGCTTCAGGAAAGTCTAAAACTATTAGGCACCTCCCAGCTTGGTTACAGCTGTGCAGGGCTTTTCTAGGTCTGTTTAGGAACCAAYATCCCACTGAAATTTGGGGGATTGGGCCCTAAATCTTCTTAGCTTTTATTTTAAAGAATATTGATAGCATTTACATATTTTACGCACATACACGCAGCTGTGCATTTCAAAGTAATCTGTTGTGCTATAAGGCAAAACAGGATTTGAGTCATACGGTTCTATAAAGATAAAGCATTGATTTATCTAAAGAAATCTGTCTAAAGAAAATTGGCTTCATACATATGCAAGGAGAACTACTTAGCACAGATCATCCTCTTCTGCCCCACAGAGTTGGGCATCAAATTAATTACTAGCTTGAATTTCAGGAGCACAAAATGAAAAATTAAGAAAATTAAGGATAGTGGACTGAGCAAACTATTTCCCAAGGCAGTCAAAAGAAGGCTACAGAAAAAAAAACACTTCATCACTGAGCTAATAAAGGTGCAGTTGGATCCCAWGCCACAGCACAGGGGCAATGCTGAGTGGCATTTTTGTGACTGSAGTTATTTTTGGTTCTTTCCTCGTCATTGTCTTGGTACAAATAACTCTTGATTCACATTCAGAAAAACAACAAATAACACAAATCACCACAGGACCACATTAATACAAACTAAATGTCACTAAAATCAGTTTCACTRATGTCTGAATAGGAGAAGTTAAAAGTTTGAAGAAGCAACTGAGGAAAGTTCTTAAGTATTAGCTCTGCTCCTCAGTACCTTAMACTGCACCATATTTAAGCCTCTCCTTATCTCATCCATTACCTGCAGAAGCTAGAAAAACCAGAAACATTTGTTCTTTACAACAGACACAGACATTTGCATTCTATCAACACTGTTGTGTCCTGGGCACCAGATGTCTGCCATCCCTGACACATAACACACAAGAGATAAAGTTAATTATATGCTACACGTTCCCAGGATTGAAGACCTTTGTAGATCTGATGGGCATCAAAATAAACACGYATATTTAAACTAAATTCCTTTAAAAGCACAGTAAGCATCCAGGACCACATATAAGCCAGGACAACAACATGATGTTCCTTTGTTTTTCCGAAAACAAAATGACAAATTCTAGGACTTAGCCAGAAACCACAAAAATTACAAAAAAGAGGTTAATACTGYGTAGGCACCCGGCATGCCAGGGTGGAGTCAAGGACTGCAAAGGCCACCCTCTGCTCCCAGCTGTGACAGTGTAAATACAAAAATCCCTTCCCTGACCTCTGCGTGGATCTCCTCACAGTTCACTCCACCAGTTTGTGGCATCAAGGACACTGAGTTCCCCAAACCCCTGCAAACACCACCTCCAGAAAGCCCCATTTCTGCACCGCATGCTGTTGCACTATGAGAGGACTGCCACAGAGAAAACCTCTCCCTTTTCATTTCTTCTGCGCACAAGCACAACAAAAGTGGTTTGGGTTGATTTTTTTTATTTTTTATTTTAAATGCAAGTTTAATAGCTCCAACATACAACTACTATAAACAGCCCTGGAGAGCTGAATACCACAGCCCACAGCCAGCATGCCCCTAGAGCCACCCAGAGCTCAGCTGGGAGCTGTTACGCCCTCGTCCTTTTGTGCTGGCTGCAAATTCATGGGGTGTAGAGAACAATTCCAATGACCAAAAAATTCCAAACAGCTCCAGGTTTGGCTGAAAACATCCCAGTACTTAATGTTTTGTGGGTTTTATGTGCAAATTGCAGACAGACWGGCCTTTACAAGACCTAAACTAGAATTATTTGTAAACAGTCACTTATTCCTGCCGCCATTCAAGTAGTWGGAAATTAGAYGTTYTTTCACTGAGTTTTCACTAATATTCTGATGCCTTGTCTCTGTGTGCCAGCAAACTTTTCATCCTTGCTCCTTACTTACATAGGCTAAAGTCATAGGTGTTTTCTGCAACAGAAAGCAGGGATTTTTAGGTAAAATAGGGAAAGCAATCCATGGGAAACTCTATTGAGAGCTGTCAGGAAACTGAACTTCTCAATTTTAYTATTCTGTTCACTTGTCCATAATATTATTTTTATAGTACTCAAAATACAGTCATTCRTTTGTAATGAAAAGCCAGACACAGGGTCTTTGTCCCAGAGGGCTGATACTGTGCCTTCCTACATTAAGGTTAATTGTTATATAAAGTGCTATTTAAGACTATTAAGACTATATCAAGACTACTTTTCTTTTTTCCTTGGTGGTTTCCTTGCAGTGGGGTAAGATAAGACTGGCTATATTGATAACCCCCTCACACTGCTCCCCGCAAACCCTTTTCTGAAATACTGTCTTTGAAATATGGTCCATTAGCCAGAGGTTGAGCTATGAGGGCAGAGAGTTATTTGTGAAATATTTATATTTAGTAAGCAATCATATTAGAGCTGATTTTATGCATTCGCAGTTTATTTATAAGCTGATATTTTTAAAAATCAATTACATAAATTAAAAAATACTCACTTTTAGAGAATATTCCATGAAACTCCAAACCATGATGCAATTCATCTACATTATATAGCTCTGACCTAACTTTTTAATTATTTTCTTTATGTGCTCGTAGAATTTATTTAGAGGCTACCACAAATTGAGATAAAGCCTTCTCACCCAGCAGTTCCCCAGTTCAGATTACTTTGTACTGCCAGAACAATATGATAACACATAGTTAAGAACAGTGGTGATTAAGTATACTGTATTTAATTTCAAAACACAAAGCAGTAGCTCCAATTTGGAGAGCAGGAAACAGATAAAAGGAAATGTACTAGTATTGCTGAAGTAAAACAGCAATAAGCCAGAAATCACACGGCCTTTAAGCAATTTGCCTTATCTGCTACATTTAACTCCAGCTACAGTTATTAGAATGAAAAAATCATCAAGCTGTCTGTCACATCGGAATCCCTATTTAGTGTATGCATTTTTCTCAGTAATGTCATCTGTTTTAATTTAAATTTCTGTTCACTTAATATGTTCACTTTTTTACAGTGTATGGCCCAGTTCTGAGACTCTACACAGGAACATGCATTTGCTCAAAACAATCTGTTATCACTAAGAGTGGKTTTTTTTCCAAGGTGGAAACACTTACCTAAGCTTGTTTTCAGAAATTGTAACTTGTGGGCCAAATTTAGAATTGCATTACCCTTCAAAAATCAAATAAAAAGTGAAAAGCCAGGTTTTACCTTGTCTTGGATTCAAAGACTCCCAACAAGACCTTCATCCACTACATAGTCAGACATTTTCTCCCAGATAAACTTTCAAGCATCAAAGGAAAAACTACTTAACAAAGATATAGTATCTTACATTACACACTCACCTTTACAGCTCCATTTCAATTCCATTCTTTCCCTCTCCAAGGTGGATGGCACTTTCCTCTGCTCTTAAGCTTCCTCCCATATTGCACAATTAGACAAACTTTTTTTTTTTTTTTTTCAGCATCAAAGACTATGTTCTGATTTTTCCTTACCCCGTAATGTCCAAAGGTTACCACTTCACAAAGTATCCTAAGGACATTTTTACTACGAAGAAATATTTTGACAACATGAACTATTTTTAACTGCACCCAGCTCTGCTGAGTGTAAAATGTTGCAAGGGGTGCTCAGCAGCCTAGGGGAATGCAGCTATCGACAGTGTTTGTTTCCTTTGCACGAGAACAGCAATCTGAATCTTCCATAAACACAGAACACGATGTACATCTCATTATAAACACAAAGGGTCAACAGAGACAGAAAAACATACCTCAAACCTACTAACCCCAAGCTGGAGGTAGCAAGGTGCTGCTCCATGTTGGAAGGGTTCTGCACACCTGTGGCTGTTCAGGTCTGATACTGGGATTTCCAAAGCTACCAGCGGAAATTGATTTGGATGAGAGAGCAACTGGCCCATCAAGATATTGCTGGCAATCTGCTGCAGGATGGTGCCTCCAGGTGCTCGCCCCGCCTTCCCTCACTTGCAGTGTTGGAAGCTATTTAGCCATGACACAAAATGGAACAACACCACACATCCCAGAAAAAGCACAAGGGAGATTAARTATAAGACAAAGACATGAGAGGGAAGGGCTGGTGCCAGTTCCCAGCCCCAGTCACTACCTCGACTGTAGGATGATGCTGGGCTGGGGGTAGCAAGGCCAGCCACTCTGCTAAAAGAAGGCTGCCAGGAGTGCACCAACACTCAAACACATCTCAAGGTGAGTAACACAAGTTCTGGCACAAGAACTGTGCTTTCAGAGCAGACCAGGGAACAGAGCATTTTTCCACTTGGCAATCACGCACCAGGATGCTTAGGCACTTCTTACACTGCCAGCACCCCAGCTAGCAGGACTTGTGCAGCAGGTAGGGCTACACAAGCTCTCAGTTCAGGGATTAATTTTCCCAAGTTCCCAATTCATTGCCCATATGTGCCTGCTCACCAGGATTTCCTATCAAAGCAACACTTACCCCTTGTCTTTAACTACAAAAATAATGTAGGTTACAGCAGAGGCTGCCCCCTCCAGCAACCTGTGCTCCACCCTGGAGTCATTTTATATTACTYTCCCCAGTGGCCTACACGAGGGCTGCAGAGATTGTTCCAAATGTGGCTTTCATTTTATGCTAGAATAGCCTCCATTAATGTAATATGCTGTGATCCTTATGATCAAGTGGAAGCCCAGATCTTGTTTGCTTTTTAAACATYACAAACCATCCTGCATTTCATCTGTGCTTACTTCCCAGCACATGTCAGAAAGTGCCATCCRCTTGCTATTTATCAATGTTTCAAGAGTCTTCCTTAAAACACACATAAAATTTAGGGGGGATTTTGTTCCAGGAGTCTTCTGACCATTCAGTGCAGTCAGAGAGAATAGCTTTATTTCACAGACTGGGTTAAATATACAGAAACATACTGCATCTGTTTCCAAATATTTTCTTTCTAAAACCGTTATGAAAACTGGTGCCAAAATGTGCTCATTCCTCTTTAAGGAGGAAACCTAAYTTGGGTTTCTTGATCCAGATCATCTTAACACCCAGGCTCAATTTTGCTTGCTAAAGCAATCTACAGGCTCCAACTAATACAAATTTAATCTGCAAGGCTTCCTGCTTGGGCTGAATGGGTCCAGCATGTCTTTGTTACAAGATCCACACCACGTATCAGCAGCATCTGGTACTGATTGCAGATCTCAGATACYGTGCCTATGGGCTCCATGGGCAGGATCCTTCTTTCATTTCTGATCCCTTTTGATTTTTTCCCTARGGTATCTCTTAATCCTGTTGGATTGAAGATTTATGACTGGTCCTTACTTTGTGTTAGTTTTTTTGAGACRTGATATTTTGGTTTGGACCAATCTGTGCTAGCTGACCATATTTGAGAACACATCCGGCAGGTTCAATTCTCCTTTTGCATGGTCATAAACCAAGAGTCACCTCCTTAGTTAATCAGTCTCTGCCCTGCCATAATGCTTGCACATGAAAATCAGGAACTCCTCCTCTATCTCCCAACACTTGGGACTCACCTCCTTCCCYCTCAATGATCATATATCCATTTATYAAGGGATGAAAAATAGTCTTCCTTTTGATTGTGCACAGAAAGAAGGAGTGTTCCAAACAACAAATGCTCTTCTATGGTTTCMRATTTTCATTTTATAAGGTTCCAAGCCTTCATCCCAAGTCAGGAGCAGACTTTGCCATCAATTGAAAGAAATAGAAAATCACACTTTAGAAACGATACAGGAATATTTTGATCAATTGGCACAATCTAAAGTTTAAAAGTTAATCTAAAGGTTAAAATATTCAGGCAACCTGGGGAAAAATAAAAGCAATGCTAAGTTTAAAACTTATATATTCAATCMAGCTATTTCTCCAGGACACAATTTCCAGGCTACTTTGATGACTGCTGCTGAAAAAGCATGCAGCAAAACATGATCAAAAAGGAAACTCTCAGCCCAACCTCACATCCACTTTTTCGTCCTATTCCATGCGCCAAGTTAGTCCTTAGAAAAGGAGCCTGGAGAACCCAAGAAATAGTATTCCCTGGACTACATGAGTGACAGCAAGAACCTATTCCCTATGTCTGCACCTGAAACTCCCACWCCACTCCTGCACAACTCGCATGGACTCCTGAACTGGCAAACTGGAGACCACAATGTAAGGGGGACGTGRCCATGAGAGAGGGTAATGTTTGAGAGCTGGGGAGAGGAATGGCCCCAGCATTACCAAGCAGCTCCCAGTATGTGTCTGCCATGCAATGAATTAATRTGGTTATATTTAATCCTGTTTTCTTCTTTCTCAAACACTTATCTTTGGTACTGGCTCCTCCTCAGCTTCCCAATAAGCCTGTTTAAACTTGCAGGGAAGTTCTCACAAAGTAAGAGTTGTGTGGAACGGAAACCATTTAATCACATTTTCYCCAATAAAACCATAAAGTGGCCCCCTTTTCCTCAATAAACCCCCATCCAAAGGCTTTAGCCCTGTGGGATTTTTTCACTCTTTCAACTCTAAAAGATAACGCAGTAAGGTAAATTATACAAAGTTTTATAAACCAGAGCAAGCGCTCCAACAAGAAAACTGGCARTTCCAGCAGGCTTGGCTTTGGACCTTCTCAGTTCACCACAAATCTCAAATACCGTATCTGGAAATCAGACTTCAGCTGTGTGTTGGCTGGATCACCACAACAAAAACAAGGCTGAGGGTTTTTCTGTTTTGTTTTCTTCACAAAGCCAGCACTAGGCACAGGAAAGGGTTTTGGCTTAAAGGCCTCAGAAAAACAGAATTCAGTTTTTCCATTCTGTCATTATACTAGGAAAGTTCTGCAGGTAAATAAGTCTTACTCTTATACACTGATACCTCTTTGGAGACTCTTGGGAAGACTGGGTAACAGCTAAATTCAAAACCAGGCAGGTATCTCCTAAGCTAGGGCTTATTTGTATTGCTCAAATGTACTTCTGCAGAAACAGGCATTTTGAAGAATTTTAGCCCTTGTGAAGGTACTCTGATTTTATAACCCTCCAACAGACAAGCAGGTACCTGGAAAGAAATGCTCTGCCATAAAACTTAGCATTTAATAAAGTGCTTTTCCCCCTGAGAGCTCAAGCACCTGCAGAAAGTGAGCTGCTGTCATTACCTCCCTGTCATCAGGACCATGACTTGTTTACGAGTGGAGAAAAGGCTTGACCAGTACCCAACAATTGTGAAGTCCACACGTGCTATCCATTAGGCTGTAAGACCCTGACAGGAGGTACATACATAGCTCTAAGTCATATACAGTTTATGCAAAACATAACTTACAAGTAAATGATTTAAAATAGAAGCTTGTGAAATGGAAGGTAAAAGCAGAATCAGCATGGGCTTACTGCAGACATCAGCTTGAGCTACAAGCAAATAGCAAATGCCACTAAAATGTGAAGAAGTCCAAACTTTACATGGAATTTAAACTAATTCTTTACATTGGGTTCATGCTGGATTCTTACACCAGCTTATGACTCCAYATATAGCATGGTATATGATTTTTTTTAATCTAGAGGAGATCTTGGCTTCCCAAAGTCACGCATGATTTCCCTCATGTAGGACATGGGCAGTGGGTCCCAGGTGTGCTGCTCTGCATGTTGAAGATTGTATGAAAAGGKAGACTATTCCTTCTCATATTCTTTAATACTATTACTGATACTATCATTAAATGAGAGACTATCCCTGAGGCAGAGAAAACCTAAGGGAGTGTGGGAGCTAACACCTGGACTCAGGATTGGTTTCCTTGGTTATTAGAGCTGGCTGAATGGTTTTAACAGATAATGGTACCTAATTTAATTACATATTAGACAAAACACTTCTGATTATTATTCAGCCAGCCAGGATTAATGAACTTCCAAGCCATTCTTCTGTCCTAAATTTTTTCAACCCTCTTGTCATTTACCTCTTTTGTTTAGAAGCTCATCTAAAATCTACCTGTCCAAAGAGAGATGTTTACTTCTCTACTAACTTGCATGATTTTTTTTGTAATGATGGTGCTCCTTAAATTTACRTCCACAGTTTATAACTTGTTTCTCAGGTCACCAGAGAAAGCATTCAAGTCACAAAATCATTCTGATAAAGCACTGATATTCCACCTTTCTCGTCCACTGTTTAAAACAGAGTCAATTTTAAGGCAGAGCCCTGTAGTAAACTCTTGTTGATTYAGAATTCCACTCACCAGCCATTAACTTCTAATCCATTTGGCATCAGTACACCTTTTTTAACTATTATTTCTTTCTCTACAGCATAACTAGTGAACTGCTGAAATCCGTTTTATTTTAACCATGTAATTCATTCTGATGAAACTGGATTACTAAATAATTTTCTGCTCTGCTGTATATACCACTTACTTTTCAAATGCAGGCCATGATAGAAAACGAGATCAGGGAATAGTCTATTTTGTGTATTGCTGGGACAGATATGCAGTGGCAGGAGGAAATYTGGAAGGCAAATTGGAGTGGGAAGGCATTCCAGTGAAGCCCACTGCATTATGGAATTGTCAGAGACATCAGGCATAGCAGCAAGAGAGCTCTGCAGAGCACTCACCAGCAACGAAGGAAGAGAGACCACGGAGACAAAGCTGAGAGCCTTTGGTGGTTCCTTCAGTACCTGCAGCCACGCAAGCGTGACATTCCCTGGGCTACCCATGCACASAGATTCCAGCTCAGGGTGAACCTACCTCCCCAAACATAGCTATTCCCAGCCAGGCAAAGAATAATCCCCCTGTGATTAAGCATTAAGCTGTCAGCTAATTTAGAGAGAGTGAGATCTAAACACAAGCCCTAAATGAAGGTGGTGATGAATATAAGGTTCAAACACAAAGCTTTTCATGCAGCAGGAGAAATGAAATGAAGAATATTTTGTTTCCTCTAAGGTCTCCAAAAATTTTCTCCAAAAATGTAACTTAACATTTACAAATRCTTACCATACTTCTGTTAAGACGTGGTTTAAGAAAAAGTCCTGTCTGGCCAGCAGCAATAATTAAAAAGCAATTCTCACCCACTTAAGCTTTTAAAACCTGCTGAAGACCTCAGATTTTTCTTAGCGTTTCTATTATTCAAAAGTAGATGGCAAATCTCGCTTTGCTACCTAATGCCTGCTGGCTTTGAAGCCAATGCAAATACTGCTTTTTTATTCACAGGCCATTGTTTTCAAATAATGCACTTCTGGGAATAAGTGTTTTACTTCAATTAATTGTGTTTCCTGTTCAGGGAAAAACAAACAAACAGGTTTATTCATCTAGAGAACCTGAMAATTGCAGATGGCCCACTATTACGGAAAAAATATTTTATCATGAATGTTAACCCAAAAATTCAGTAAATGTATGGGATTTGCAAGATAMTCCAATAAGGCCATTGTGGTGATTCTCCAAAGGACTAGTGACCATCAGGAGAGGAAAGGAGACAAAACTGTAAAAGGATTTCCCTAAGCCCATTTTCATGTTGCTATGTCAAGAGCAAATGTTTCTTTTAGTAATGTCAGTTTGGGAGAAGAAAGGAAGATAATGGTACAGGTAACAAGAAAGAAATTTATGCCCATGGAAATGTGTTTCAAATCCTACATCTGAGCTTTATGGAGAACAATACAGCCTTTACCTATACTTATCATTTTTATACCACAATGACTAAAAACATCCCTTAAATTAAACTACTAAGATCCAGAGTAGCCACCTTTGGTTTATATTAATTTTAGCAGCTGTTTATGTGGACAAATAATTTGAAAATTTTGCTGTTACTAACATCAATCAAACAAGCAATACAGTTAGTGAACCAAGGAATATACACATAAATTCTTAGGRAAATAAATAATAACACAATACCCTTCTGTTTTGTAGATCTTATGATCCACTTAGACTTGGTATTTAGATTTATTCTCTGCTCTGAAGTTCCAGCTACCGACAAACTACAGCAACTGGTAACTTCATTCTTAGAGGACTGGATTATAATCTTTTTTGTCACATAAGGGGCAGCTGCWAGGACTCCTTGAAGCTGCACAGATAGAGAAGGGAGTCACGTCTTCATCACCTCTTGACATTCCAGAATAGCCAAATCTTCCCAAAATGCACAACATATTTCCTGCTTCTTAAAGRGATTCACTACTCCACTCTACAAGCCCAAGAATCAGACTATATYATGTATATACACATTTTAAAGGCATGCAAAGAAACAATTTTCACTGCTGTCTTGMAAATTTCTAGATAAGACAGGCTAAAATTCCCGGTTGACAGAACCCAAAAATTGCTTAAAATATTTATATGACATTGCCCTCTAGAGGAAACTGAGAAAAATCTGCTTTAGTAGAGCTCTTGAACAGATGAAGACATGAAATGCTGTTTTCAGCAGAACAATTAGTGTTTGTTAGAAACCATTTTCAGTGAGAACATCACACACTGGTTTGGCTCCATTTGTCATCCATGCATTTTCAAGAAGGAATTCCCCAACCTCTAGCCTAGGGCTCTGTATTCAGAWAGATGGTACCACAAAGTTTACKGGTTACCACATGCCTGGATTTTTCKCTTTGCTACAAGAATACAAATAGCTCAGGCTACAAAAAAATGATAAGCACTTAGTAATTCTTCAGTGAACATGGCAAAAAGACATAGTAGTCAAAGTGTATGAGGATGGGAAGACTTCCCTGACTTTTATTTCAGTGAATACTTACCCTGATAGCCTGTACCCATTCCAGTGATCTATGGCTAGGAATGGCTTAGGAATCACAGGGCAAGGTTATTGCTCTATTAAAAAATTATTTGTTTTGCTAGTTGTTGTTCTGTTAGAAGATTATCTGGTTATCTATAATACCTACTATGGAGAAGGGTTAAAACTAGAGGGTTGTCACCTTTTTAAACAATAGAGAAAAGTTTTAGGCATCAGAATAGTAGTATCCTCCAGTCATATTTCAACAATTCTGCATMATTTTGAAGAAGCTTGAATCCATTTTCCATCCACCTCTAGTTTCTTACTTTCYTGTTAGAGAGGCTTCAGTTGGATGGGCTTCCTGTGTCTTGAATGCTCTAGGGTGAAATTTGCTGCTAACAATTGCATTTGCCTTACTCTTGTCCTGTTTTGGTTGGTACAAGTATTCTTGAACTGCCCCAAACGTTGTGGCAGGGCCAGCTTATCKTTGCCTGGTTACTAGTCTGTTAAAYGCATTTTCCTTTGGAGGCTCAGGTGATCTTGCTGGACAGCATATATTTTACCCAGAGAAAGCAGCAAGTACAGTGGGTGACACTGCAGTCTCTGGCTGGTACATATGCCTTTCCTCTCTTAGCCCACATCTAATGAAAAGGAGACATAAAAATAAGTTTCAAGGAGCATTGCTCAGAGCTGGAGGCAAGTGTCACATCRGCTAAAAAAAGCAATGAGTTTTCCATGTTAAAAGAAAATCCCATCACAAAAGTCATCCACTGCAGCAGCTGTCTCTGTGGTTATATACCTGCCCCTTTGCTGATCTCATCTATGTTTATTTTATTTATCCTCTCACTTATGTCCATAGATGGCAGGTTCATTCTGACAAACCATCTCTCTGAGGCTGATATTGAGCCTCTGCCTGTGGAAYAGTCTCCTGCTCATCATTTTTCAACCCTCCCCTCTCCTGTCCTACCCAGTCCAGGCCTGATTCCCTGTGACAGGGGATAAGTAGGTTTTAAACTGACATCACTGTTAATGCTTTTAGCTCTGGAGGGTCACGGTTCAGTTCTATGAGAGAGTTCAGTTCTCGCCCAGAGCTTGGCAAGAAGGTATCATCATSGCCAGCTTGCAGAGTGGCCCCAAAACACATTTGAGAATGAGAATGCTGCTCAGTTAGCCCAGTGCTATGAGAAAAAAAAATATTTAAATGAGGACTGAAGAAGCTGTGTCTTTCCAGGATTCATGGCACATCAGTCAGTACAGGTGAGAAAGAACAACCTCCCAGGACTGCGGGGGCTGGCTCCAGTCACCTCCTTCTTTTGCAGCACCTCAGAGCTTCTGTCTCAAGAAAATTAATCTTCAGCCCACAGCCCGCTTTGTGCAGGCTGGACTTCCAGAATGGGAGGAGAAATTCACATTTACAGTTTAGAGGACACTGTGATTGACTGCACATTGCAAACTGGTGTGTAAGGGCATAAGGATTATAGGAAGAGTAGGAATAATGGGCATGGAATGTTCCTTGCTTGTGTTTCTGAACATCTGTATTTTTAATTTTTGATGGCTGAAATACTGTTCTGTGCTAGCAAATGCCCTGCTGGAGAGGCTGTGAAAATAACCAATGCTGTGGCTGAAGGCCTCACCTGTTACTTGGCTGAGTGGTGGAAAAAAAAGTGATTCTATTTTGCACATTCCAGCAGTTTGCCAATTAGCTACATTCTGCTGCACCCTGACTGTACTTCCAGGTGACCTGAGAGCATGGGATGCTTGCTGTGTGTCAGGCTGAAAATCCCACTCAGGATGTAAAAGGGATCCTGCTGGCACTTTGGTATCAGGCTAAATGACAAGGCACAAGGGTGACTCAGCGAAACAAGTCRTTCCCATAGTGGATGGACAGGGAGGGAAGAGCAGGGAGGGCAGAGCTCCCTCCCAAATACTGGGCTTATTCTCATAATAACAGTGTGGTCAGAACAGCAAATTAAATGCAGAGGCACGCCATACATTGGGCAGCAAGGTACAGCTTTCTAATCAGAACTTTCACAGCTCATTAAAATAAAGCACAGAAAAACCCTCCTCTATAGCCTCTGAAGTTTACACATCTCCAAAGGCAACACCACCAACCTCTGTCCAAGTCTTTTTAAGCCTGATGCAATACCTCTGAAAAGCAAGCATGCAGAGGCAGGGCTGGAAGCAATTTTGGCAGATAACCCTGGGGATGTTGCCTACTTATGTATGTATGCTCCTGGGGATCATGCTTTCCAGAGAGAGGACAGCTCTGTTGTTACGTGCCTACAGTATGCAGAAAGCAATGACAGGCATATTGCTCCCTAAATTTTTGGACAAACACATACAGGATGTGAGCTATTTAAATCAGTGGGAGTATTTCCACCATTTTTGTGGGGTTTAGACAAAATTTATCTGAGTAAGAAGATAAATAAGATGAAAATTTGAGGAGGATGAGGGGTTTGGAAAGCCTGTTGAGGAGGCAGTTGTAGTGAYTGGATGTTGCAAATGACCATTGCTATAAGGGAGTGAGTTTTGACTCCACAGGGGCATTGCATGGGGAGACTGAGAGCGACGGCAGGAGCCACAGGGTGAGAAGGGGAAACCGAGTGAACATAGGCTCAGATTAATAAAGCAAAGAGGACAAACAAGCTAAATTATCTCCGCTGAGTCTGGGGATTAGTGACCTTCTGTTTAAGACTTTGGCTCTTAAGAGAGGATTTGGAATAAAGCTCATTTCTTCAGAGCAATTTATTTCTCAACACGTGTGGCTAAATCAGCTTGTACCTTTCCAGGAGACATAAAAGAAGGGAAGAAAAAACATCTCTTTCTTAGTTTCCTAGTCCTGCTATATTTTAAGGGAGGGGAGAGGAGGAAGRAATTTATATCCACTATCAAGTCAGGGATTTATATTCACTATCAGTTTAAAATACAGCAGCCATGCTTCAGAGGGGACTTCATACTCCAGACTTCAGCAGCACAGTGATACTTAGGCTGTGCCTTGCAAATGTTAGACATCCATAGGCTTTCTCTCATTTTGCACAGGTTGAGCACACTTTTACTATATCCCAGCTCACAGCAGCTCAACTGGAGGAGAAAACACTCAGCCAAAATCCCTACGTGCTGCTTATTTTCCATCCTCAGGATTCGCACACCAGGCAGCTCAGAGGGCACGTCAGCACAAGCTTCTCATCCTTGCCCATGATAACAAGCCCCAGGTCTCAGCCTCTGTGCCCTGATCCGTCACTTAGCAGCATGAAGATTGGTAATATGATATAAAAAAGGAAACTAATTCAATTCCACAACAGGTTGGGGGTATTTTTTAGGTCAGTTATCAGAACTCTATTCCCTGAGACTGCATTTGGAGGCTGCAGTYTCCAGGACCACTATATTTGTTTTTCGATGTGTAGTCAGTGCTGTTAATATTTTAACAAGGAGCTCCCACAGAAATGTTTGCCCCTTGGCCAAGGGCAAAGGGACAGGATAAATTTCCATCTGTTTTCCTATTAAAACAAAAATATTTTCTTATGGACATAACCAAGAGAAGGCCCTGCTAAAACCAGGCAAAGCAGCTGCTTATACTGAGCAGCACTTTATGTTGGCAGCACTTTTGCTTTTTTTTTGCTTTCAGTAAAACAGAGCAATAAATCCATGCAACCTGACATGACTGGGAGGTGGGGGTGAAGTGAGACAAAGCTCTCTCTGATGACCAGGGATAGTTTTCTTGGGGTAATTTTTCCGTAATGAAAAGGATGTATAATGGAGATTGCAACGCCAAGCAGAAGATAAATCCCAAGWAACCTCAATTAAATACAATCCCATCATAGGCACAGAAACCTGACCCATCCCCTGCCACTGTAACACTGACACTCATACACCCCAAACCCCAACTCTACTGAAGAATAGATTTGTTACCCAAAACATGACCTGAGGGCCACACTTAATGCACTGAGGAAGTGCAGTCCTTGATCCTGGTTCCCATCCCACTCGTCAGTCAGGGCACATGGAAGCATTTTGAACACACTGCTGAACAACACAGTGCAACAAAATCTTGTGGACGCTCCGGAGACAACTGCAGCTGCCAGGGCAGGGACAAAGTAGTCACGGCAAGCAGTGTGACACTGTCTCAACACAGCATGGCAGGAAGCAGTGCCCCAYGGAAAATGCAAAACTTGAGCACTTGAATATCAAAGAGTGACCACATTTGGAGGGGAAGGATGTTCCTCCCAACAGGAAAATATTTCTATTGCAGGACCAAAGCAGTATATATTAAAACATTATTCCATTCAAACTTCCGAGGAAATGGGATTTCAATAAAAAAGTGCCTTGAAAAGTGTGCTCTTCTGAAACAATAGTTTTCAAACAACACTCAGATTTTTGCGCATCTCTTCTCASACAGAGCAAAGATTTCACCATTCCCAGCCCCACAGCACATGCACTGCTCTGCAGGTACAGATCTGCTGCTTGTCTGCAGGGATCACAACAAGGGAACAAAGAAGATCACCCTCCTGAAGACCCCTGCTGAGGGCAGTCTGTCTCTGATTACAGCTGGGGACTGCATGATGTGTTTCCAGCACCAACCAGAACTTTTTTTGACAAAGAACCTCAAGATTTCACCCAGCGGAGCCCAGGACTGTTACTGACTGCCACAGCAGGCAGCACAAAGTGCTGTGCACATTTTAAGACCTGTAGTTTCATTAGACATTTTGAGCTGCCCTCAGTAATCAGCTGCTAGCATTTGCAGAGATGCAGGACTGGGTTTAGAATGTTCATATGTCACACACCTACTAATGGCATTGACCTTTGAGGAGGAACAGGACATTACCTTCATAGCTCCAGCTATCCTGGAGGCATGCACATGTGATGTGGAGCAGCAACAAGCATTCAGGAAAGGCCTTGGCTCTGCTGAAAACCCTCAACTTCAGGTAAAGTAAAAGCTTTGCCTTCAGTAATGGCACTTGAAGCTCCCCCTCCATTGCAGTCCTGATTCCTGAAGGTCTTTCTCAGCATCTTGGAAAATAAATTGATTTCCCTGACATTTGGCATGCTGTTTCTTGTGCTGAGGAGGAGTCTTAGCAACTCCCCCCAGAGACTGGCTGAAGAGAGGAGACTAAGAAAGCACTGAGCAAAGGCATGGCTGTCAAAACATTTCTCTCTTCATTTTTTGGAAGCARCTCCAATTTGTGGGTTAAAAGGAAGCCAGCCACTTCTCTGACTGTATTCCCACAGYTGGCAATGTTTGGTAATTTTTGGCAATGAGAAAGAAGGTATTTTGAAGGAGTGGCTGGCTTTTCTCAAGGWCAAAATTATAATAATATCTCATGTTTCTACCACACTGTCATCACTGGCAATGCATCTTAYTCTGCTTTCTTCAAGAACGATTTCAATTTGGAAATCTACTTAGCACTGATTTTAAAGATTAAATGTATATGGTAGCTGTGTCCAAGCACTGCAGCTATGCTTGATGAAATCCATAATCAAATATTTCAAACTGAATTATATTCATGACAAAATAATTTTTTTGCAATCCTCCCAGGACTTGCTCAATGAAGCCCCATTCAGTTATGCTCAAGAAATGAAGGATTTGTCTGTCATCTGCAGAAATACTAAAAGCCTCCCTCCAGTAAGTGAGTAATAACCCAAAATGAGTAAGTAGTTCCACAATACATAGAAAGTTGTCTGGGGGAACATAACCCACGTATTTTGGAAATACAGTTGCATAGACAGAAAATAGATAAATAAATAGGCAGAGTTTTGACTAACCTTTATTCAGTACTCCAATACAGCTCATTTCCCTGCAATTGTGTTTGATAGACACACACAATTTGCTAACTCTAAAGAGAGCAATAATTTTCCCTCAATCACTAACATCACCAAAAATGACACCACCTACATTATTCCTCTCTAATGTAATAATACCCTGTTAAGCAAAGAGCTTTGATGATTTTATTACTACATAATGTTTCTCTAAATGAAAAGAAAGAAAAAAATAAAAGAAACAAGTTCAGCAATAATCAACCTGTCTCTTCTGTGTACATGGAAATCAGGTAGAATTTAAATAAATAACTTTTCTGTAAAGAAATCATTTTCTAGCAAGGAGAGACAGATGAGTGGTACCCACAGCTGGCTCCTCCAAGAAACTTTGTGCTGTTCTTACTCAATGTGTCTGACCCCACCACCGCTCCRAGACCTGAGGACCTGCAGGCACAAACCAGGCAGGTGCCAAAACAGCCCAGTCTGTCCAGGACTGCCCGATCTGTTGCTCCAGTCCCCTGCCCCTGCATCCTCTACAGGCTGACCACATCCATAGGACAGCCAGCAAAAGGTGGCCTCACCTCTCCTCTCCTGTTGTCTGTGTATTGGTTTAGCCCCTTGAAACAGGGAGAGTTTGGATGGCAGTCTGGAACGAGAGGTGAGGTTACATAAAGCCCAGGGTGAGAACACTTCTGCAAACTCTGCTGCAGAGGTGGGAAATGGCAGAGTTGTGAGATCCTCAATCCTCTACTGTTAAGAGAATAGATCAGAATATTCCCTATATCATCAGTGCAAAAAACTTCATCAGGCAAGATGGGGCTGCCCTGGAACACTCGGCAGGTGAGGAATAAACTCACAAGCAGTGATTTTCCTCACCCAATTCAGCCTGGTGCTGCAGGAACTAAGGCAGCATTTTAATTTCACTGACCATGTGCAGGCTCCACTAAGTACATCACACCACAAATCACAGCCCCTTGTGTCAATCTGGAAGGRTTTCCCACTCAGCCAGTGAATAATTACACAGTCAGAAACTGAGTCAGGACTACTGTTTAGTGCGCTGTCTTGCCTCAACAACACCKTGAAAAACCAAGGGGAAACCAACTTCCACCAGAGCAGCAATATGGAAATATTCTTGAAAGCTTCTTGGAAGCAGCCCTCTGAAGAAGGCAAGTTGATGTTGTCTTTCAGCCTGTTACAAAGCTAGACAGGATTATTCTGAGCTGTCTCCCCGTGGAGAAAGCTACTGAAAGACTCTCACGGAATCCTCAGACACTCCAGATGAACAGTGTGGGAACATGGGTTTGGAGATGCCAGCCAGATCCCCGATAGGCAAAAGCCAGCACTCCAAACTGKGAGCATCAAGGTCCCAAACTGTCATCCATCAACATCACCCTTGTCAAATAGCAGTCAACAGTAAGTTAGGCAAGGAAGCTTTGGATGCTGAAAATAATGCAGGTTTTGACTAAGGAATGTCCTAAATTTKGGCCTAAATTGGATGCAAAATATTCTAAAATGGGATTTTAAGAATAACACTGGCCCCACACTACCAAAACTCTGCCTTTGTAATGCCCAAAAAAAGTAAGGAAAATGGAGCACTTGGTTCCCATTAGCTGCAGTCRCAGCTTGCTGGTTTAATAACAGAGCTTTCCAAAAGGAACAAGCCCTAAATTAAGCCTTCAGGGACAGGACAAAAAGGACAGATACCCAAATATTTTGGACTTCATTGGCTATTATCTCTCATTTTGCACTATTAATAAAATGACATTACTGCTAGCCACTGCAAGTCASTGCTGGCCCCTGGATTTAAGAGCAGTGACACCTGTCAAAGGGGACACAACAAACCAACTGTTTTTTGCCACAAACACTCTCAGATTTGGAGGCTGCAACAGTACAAATATTTATACACTCATTGAATTACAGGCTAGGAATTAAAAAGGGTTGTTTTCATTCATGTAAAACCACAAAAGGTTGAACTRTCCAGTACCCACAGATTGAGGAGTCTCTGCTTTTATTCTTCCATGTGATAGAATTAGGGGTTCCTGCCACATTCACTGCCTTTTGGGATCACTTCACTAGCACCTGGCTTCCAAAACTGTCCATCCTCAAGACAGTTTCCCTTTTGGCAAGAGGGGGAGGATTTCATGCCCTCAGGTACATTGCAACCTCAGGTATGAATGAACATTTACATCCTCATCTACAGCAGAGAAAAGTTTTTGCCTTTGCAAAAGGTAATGTGAGGAAGTCTGCCAGCCCATAAAGAGCAAAACTGGGACAAYAACTGATTTTACAGCATGGAATAGCTGAATTTAAAAAAACACCAAAAGAACCTTAATTTTTGATTTGAACTCTTAAAGATTTCAAGTTTTCTGGGTCAGGAGACATCAGAAGAGAGCAAATGCAATAAAATCAAAGGGAATTTATTAAAATGAAGTTGTTCTAAACTGGAAAACACAAAAATGTCTTGCTTTGAGAAAGCCTCAGACAACATTTAGCTGTCAAAAAAGCTTCCCTCAACTCCAATAATTTAGTAAAAATAAGAAGCACCTGTAAAAATATCTTCCAATGCTGCTGTGTCTGTGTTCATTTTTGCTTAAGGAAACAATTTTATACAAAACCATGAAGGCCTCTGTTTTAGTGAGGAGCCTCTGGTGATTAYGATGTATAATTTTTTGATCCAATGACCTCTGAAAATTTTCCAGTGGAAGTGTGAGTAGCTTAGGTTTATTATCAATTTGATTTTGTTACGTATTTTCTACATGGTCTTAAGAACAAACCCAGAACTCTCTCAGGGGCTGGAAAGCAGAGGTCAAAACCTCTGCTCGTGGACTTCCATCAGGACCAACTGTGACTTGCACGGCACCAGAGGTGACTGCTGGTGGCAGCTTTCCCACCCTTACCTTGCTCCAGTGACATCCACACCGACCATCAGCTGTCCGTTCAGAGAAAGGATCTCGTCTTTCAGGCGCACTCTCCCGCACTTCCCGGCCGGGCTGTTCTTCTTCAAATCCGTCACCCAGATACACCCAACATCGAGCACAGGCCCCTTATGTGCCTTCCTCTTCTTTCCTCCCCGACGCTTCTCCCCATAGTCTCCCAGAGCAGGGATATTCCCAAAGCTCAGGCCCAGAACCTCATTTTTCCGCATCTCYTGGGCCAGGTACATGGTGCAGATCTCCGTATCCACAGTCCCGCAGCTCCCTGGCTGCAGGTTGCTCTCGTCCACGGAGAAGTTGAGCTGGATGTACTCGCTCAGCTTCTGGACAGCCGAGCGGCAGAGCTGCTGCTCGGCTCCCTCGGCCCCCTCCCGCCGGCTGTTCTGCAGCCACTGGCACAGGAGGGGGAGGAAGATCCCGGCGTTGTCCTGTGTGATGGGCATCGCTGTCCCTGGGCATCCCCTCACGCCATCAGCCCCGGCCTCTGTCGGCTCCCTGATCCTCCGCCACGGCCCCCCACAGCCCCTGGGGACATGCTGGAGCGGGACTGCAGGTCCAAAGCAAGCTCCATCAAATCTCGGGGAGGTTTTTGGGGCGTTCCAGCTGACCAAGAGCACAGTCCAGGTGGGATGTTTGGTGTGAGGAGGCTACGGCCGGCCCTACGAGCAGGCTGTGGGGTGAAGTGTTTGGGAGTGCCTGTGGCTGCCCAGATCCGCCTGCCGCCGGGCTCCCCGCTCCTTCAGGAACAAAGCGTCCTTCCCACCACGATCACCACAGCGTGTCGTTCTGCAAGAAGAAAACAGCGTGGTTAGAAATGCGAGAAAACCCCTGCAGGCGCCCGGCAGCCCCAGCCCAGCGGCCCAAGGCCCGGCTCGCACGGCCCGGCCGCTCTCCTTCTGCGATTTACCACTTGAGGGCACCAGCTGCTCTCCTCAGCAAGGGAATAAAAGGTCACCATTAGCTCCTGACCTTCCMGGGATTGCAGAGCCCGGGGGATGCTGCTGCCGCAGCTCCGGGGGGACATTCCTGCCAAACCCGCTCCAAGGGCCGCTRGAAGGGCACCGGCCTCGGCAGCCACTGGAGCTGGCAGCGCCGCCATCCGTGCCAGTGGTTCGGGCTGACAGCGATCTCCTGCGCCTCAGCTCCGCACCGAGCAGCAAACACTAAGGGTGAGGACACCAATGGGGCCCCTTCCTTAGTGGCAGCAGTGTCTCACAGCCACCCTGTGGGCAAAGCGTCTAAGGGAGGTGGCTATCCAATGCCTCGGGAAAAGGTTTGGGTCGGCGAATTCCCCAGTTTCCTGCAGTTTGGAGAGGCAGGCACACGGGCAGCCAGAAGGCAGTGTGAGCTGGGGGTTGGCAAACAAAGAGTGGGAGACACAGGGGGTTTTTGCCGGGATCATTAGGATCTATGAAATAAGAAAAAAAAAAACGTGACACGAGTCAAGTCTGGTTGACCGGATTGTTTCAGGGATTTATTTTCTAGCAGTGGATGCTGCTCTGCTGCTCAGTGATCTGTGCAGCAGGAAAGCTGAAGAAAGCAGCAGCTTCAAGCTTGCAGCCTGCAGGTTTGCTCTTGCAGATGTGTAGGAAAGGCTTGTTTTAGGTAGAAGAGCTCTAGAAAGTGCTTTCAATCCCAAAAGAATGAGTGTAGAGGGAGGTTCTTGCAAAATGCTGCTGCCCAGAAGGCGTATCCAAAATTCTGCCACCTCCCTGGCTGTGGGGCACTACTTAGACAGGTAGAAGTGATCCCACRAAATCTCAGGCAGGGACAACACATCAGGGTCACATGTGATGCTCTTGTAGGAGGACACCAGCACCTTCACCAACAGTGATGTTACATCAGTGGATCAACAGAGATAGACATCAGCTTGGGAAAGGAGGAACTGGCCCACTGYTTTGTGAGAGGGACTTCTGAGTTAAGCTCAGGGTAGGAAAAATAGGAGAAAAGGGAAAGGAAAGCAGTCAGAGACAGAAAGTCCTGGCTCCTTCAGAGCAACATTCTCACATAATGGATGGGTCAAGTAATCAGCAGGGAAGTGCCTTCAGAGAGAGGTGTGTTGGGAATAAGAAGGTGGAAAGAAACTCATATAAGAATGCCTGTAAAATCAAGGGATTGGGAACAGCAAAACAGAAATGCCTGGCTTCAGTACATTAAAAAAAAAAAAAAAAACCTGCTAGGCGAGAATTCGAGAAGAATTTAAAGGAAAAAGAAATCAAGGTGAGCTGTAGTTTCTCGAAGAAACAATATTTTTGTGCTTAAAAGGCACAGGCACAATAGCATCTCAATGCAGAAGGATCAGAAGACTTGGCAGCATCACGAGCTTTTCATTTTCCTCAAAGACAAGAAGAAAGAACACTAAAAGGTTACTGAGCAGGAGTTAAAAAAAATAGTGTGAACACATAGGCAAAAATAATAGAAACATCAGGGCATGGAAAWGAAATGAAACTTGAATAAGATAAAAAGAAAGTTACCCTTTATATGCATATCAATACCAAGAAGATAGTCTAGGAAAATGTTGCTCACAGAGAAAGTTATTGAAAAATGACACTGAAAGAGGCAACACTGGTTTCATTTTTGCTTTAGTCCTTGTTAAAATTACCAACTGTGCACAGGGGATTAGAACACATGCAACACAGTACCACTACACAGGTATACCATCCTTTTCTCTGCCTGTTCCAGGGGGAGATCAGTCCTCTGTCCAAGTCAGGTATTTCCAGTCCAACAGAGTGGGATAAACCACAGTTTAAATTCCCTATAAAACCAGCTAAAATAATCCGTGTTGGTCACTTGTGAGAATTCAAACAGGTAAGGGGCCAGAATTAAGGACAACAGCAAATGCAGTGGCTGTCTTCAAAGGCAGAAAGAGAAGCAGCAGCAGAACACTACATCAGTCAATCTAGCTTCAATCATCTTAAAAAACTCCAAACAAAGAAACAGTTTGCCTGTATGTTGAAGAGAACAACAATATAAGCAGCAGCAGACACAGTGGAGGCAAGAAGAAAATAATGTAAAATCAAATTAATTTCTTTTCATAATGGCAAAGTTGTTGGATGTCATTTATCCAGGCTTTGTTACAGCTTTTGTCACTGTCTCAAACAACTTTCTCATAAACATACTAGGGAAATATGATTAAATGAGACTACTATAAATCCATACCCAGGGAGTAGTTATTAATGACATTCTGTGAAAACAGAAGGACACTGTCAGTGGAGCTCTGCTGGATCTATATAGCCTAGTTCTGCTCACCACATTCATTAGTGACCTGGACAATCAAAGCGAGTACACATATTAAATCTGCAGATTACACGAAGCTGGGAGTGTCTGCAGACACACTGGAGAACGGGATTAGCATCTAAAATATCTTGGCAAAAATCAGAAAAACATACTCGAAAAACTAGGGTGAAGTTTATCAAGGACAAATGCAGAGTACTACAAAAGGAAAATCTCACTTAGATAGGATTGGCTATGTGGCAAATCTTTGGCAAGACTTGAAGTGTTTAATAGAATCACAGGATCACAAAATGGATTGGGTTAGGAAGGAATGTGATCCCAAATGTCCCTGTCAGGGTAGGGACACGTTCCACTWGACCAGGTTGCTCAGAACCCCACCCAGCTTGACTTTGAGCATTTCCAGAGTTTGTGGGGAATCATTCCTGTCAATAAAGTCTTGCTGTTSGGAAGAAAAAGAAAGGTCATTGTCCCAGAATGTGCCAACAGGGATAAAGTCAACAAGGCATGTGAAGTATTTCTGTAGCTTCACACCGGGCAGGGAAGGTCTCAGCAGCAAAAGTTGGAACAGAGCTCTGACATGACTTGCTAGTCTTGAAAGTGTGACTAAGAAATACTCAAAAAATTAGGGCCTGCTAGTCTGAAAAGAAGAAAGCATTGGAAATGGGGTCTAGGTGCACAAGTTAAAGGACCTCATGTACTTTGAAATGCCCCACAGTGACCAGGAGAAGAYGAGTCCATTCCTCTTGCCCACAAGGGGGTAATGTATGTGATTCACATCCAGGTAGGTTTAGGTTAGTGGTTAGATAATACTCAGAAGGATGAAGAATGTCAAAGCACGAGGGAACACCATCTCAGGTGCTGGAGTCTCCATCACTCATGGCCTCTGCAGCGATTCAGACATCTGCCATGAACAAAGACTAGAGCCAACCTCTCTTGGGTTGTGCGAGAGAGCTGATATCTCCATTTCAATCCTTCTTACTTTTACTTCCTTCAACATCATTTTTTTGTTTTAGTGGGAGTACAATGAGCAGTCATTTAATGGGTAACACCCTGTGAGTTATGACAATTACACCTTTTTGACAATGACACCCTTTGCTTTGACAGCAAACACTGGTAAYGATGTCAGTAACCATAGAGGATCCAGAACTATTCTCTAGAGAAGATAGGACCAGATCATTCTTTGAGGCCCTTTTTGCCTAATAATTTAAGGTGTTTTGCTCTTAGCTATTTACCAATTTTGACATTGGGTAGACATGTTATGGGCCATCCTTTACAAACTATCCCCCAATCAAAAGCCTGTGTCTCCAGCCTGGAGATCTTGGGGCTCCTTGGAAGCAGCTCTAAGTTTTAGCTCAAGTCTCCAAATCTCCTCTGCACTGGCAAAGGGCACTGATGTTGACTTCAGCTTCAATCCTGCAGTTAGCYGGCTGGAGTGTTCAAAGGCATCTGCATTCCATGCAAAACTCATCCATCATTCATTTAGCAACATTGCTGGAGGGCTCTCCCCCTCCATGCACACACATCCCTCCAGAGATGGAAGATGACGGCCCCTCCACGCTGCCGGAGGCAGGCAGCCTTCAAAACCCCATTCCTTCTCCCCACAGGAAAAGCTGCGGGCGTCGAGACGCTGCGGGTTGCCTGTCTACGCCCCTGGGCTCACTGCAGAGCCATGGCAGACACTTAAATTAATCATGTAGATAATTATACAGTACTTTCAAGGGATTTGATATTCTCAAACAAAACCTTCTGGCTTTGGAAAAATTACTTCAGACAAGCATAAATAGGAAATACTCCTTCCAGATGCAACAGAACAGCACAGCTCTGAGCTGAATGTCTCTGTGCTGGTGAGAAGAGCAGCTCAGGTGTCCAATGCCAATGGAAGTAAAAAATAGAAAGATGATAAACTGTTCATCAAGGGAAAAAATAGATGTGCRTGATAAAAATGGAAGCATCAATGCTAAGAAGGAATTTATTTTTACTCTTGACTTCCACAAAATAGAGTCAAGACCCATGTGAGAAAATTTACTGGAGTCACCACTACCTTGCTAACTTTCTGTAGTGACAGATCTGTCAGATCACCCCACATGCCTCACATGGAGTACAGACCTATGTACAAAATACTCTAATTTTATGGCCACCCTGGAATTGCCTAGACTTGYCAGGAGTAAAGCAAGTCAGAATTAGGAATGGGCAGCCTGTGGGCCCGAAGTCCCCTGTCCTGGGAAAAGGAGTCCTTGTTCCTGGGGACAACTTTCCACAAGAGGGATTTTGTCCTGGTTGCTCTGAATCCCTCTGAGACTACTGATTCACACTYTCTGGTAATTAAATCTCCCATCTTACCTAGATCTCACTAAGTGTGGTCTGTTGAGATTTTTTCATTAACAGTTTCAAGGATAAAGTGAACTAAGATTTTGCAGATAGGATGTTTGCAGGAACAGAACATCTCAACTAGGAAGATATTGCAGTGGGAAATGTCAATTAATGTACTGAGTGCAATATGGAAAAAWTATTAGTCCTTTTCAGCTAGAGGGATCATGATGGTGCACAGACAGCATGACCACTCAGTCTGAGGAGAACCTATGAAAGGGATCAACCTTTCATAGGATTTCATGTTAGGAAGACTCTTATAATGATAAGTACTGGTTTTGGGGCTCACACCCTCCACTGCTGTGTAAACGCATGGGCTCAACCCAGAGCTAACCCATAGCAGAAGACAGTGACCCACCTTTGCAAGAAGGGAAGCTTTTGAATCAGATGCTCTCAGAGGATCAAAAATATGCTGCTGCAAAAACCTTGAAAAAAGCATGATCCCCTCTCAGCCAGCAGTGCCAACAGCCGATTACCACTCCTTTCCATCTAGCCACGAAACAATCAGCCACTCTGCATGGCTGCAGCCTGGCTTCATGCCTCTTCCCAAAGCTGTGCCACCACCACCCGGTGAGCAGAGCTGCCTGGTCCCCTTCCTTGTGCTACCTACCACAAAGACCCCTCTGTGGGCATCATCAAATCCAGACCCCAGCTATCACAGCAACTTTTTCATGTTCTAATCAATAGAACTCACCAAATTTCAAATAGAACTTAAGAACACTTACATCTCTGATATTTTTCTGGAAAGCTGCCCCAACACACCACATATTTGGAAATGGTCTGTATTCCAGCTTAAATGTATTCATAATCAGTTTATACCCACAGACATGCAGCTTCTACAGCTCTCCGCTCTTTTTAGTGTTTATCAGCTCTTCTCACCTTCATCCCTGGARTACTTACAGCCAGAAAAATCAGCTTTTACCTGCCCTTGTTCCACCCAGCACTCTCACATAAGATGGGCTCTCAAAGGCTGAARTACCACCCACATAAATAAACTGGCTATCTTCTCCATTCCTCAGTAAAGTTTTTAGTTATGGCTCAGGAAGTAACACACTTTCTTTCTTCATCTCCAGCCTTTTAGTTCAAAATACCAAGTTAAACATACGTTATGTAGGTGAAGAGAGGCTGTTTCTTTGAGGCTTTCTTGAAGCAGCAAAAAGGCTCTCTTAATTGATTGCTTATGGAAAAATAAGAATGTTTTCTTAAAGTAAGTTGAAGCTGGAACTGTCAATAAGCATATGTGGGCATTCAGTGCATAAGCAATAAGCTTTTTTCTTTTCTGACAAACTGAGCTTTTTCTTTCTGTATTGTCCTCAAAGGAATCATGTAAAGAGCTCCAATAATCACTTTCTCATAGGGGGAAAAAGAAATATTGAGAGTCATTAAAATGTCCCATTACTGATTTTTAAAAGGTGATTTGTGCAAATGGCCAAGACCCAGTACTCCAGGATAACCCCTTTGGCATTTTCAGCCTGGCCTAAACTTCTAGAAAAACATACATACAGTTATTCCAAAAATTGCTTTCATCCCCTGAGTGAGATCACTTTATAATTGCTTTAAAGGTTATGTTTGACATACACCGTTAATCTTTTTATATATAGATGAAGGCATTGTACTTGTTTTCCTAAAGTCATCTGGGCATTTCAGCACCAGAGAAATAAATCCACTACCAGCAAAAGACATTCATTTACTAATTTCTGTTCAAGTGTAGCTTACATTTCTTCTACTTATTAGTTAAAAATTAATAGCAAAAAAAGTAACAATAGGAACAAGAGATCTTGGAACTGCATTGACATTTTTCACTTAAAAGACACAGTGTTGCTGAAAGATGGTTTTGCTGTAATGGACTTGAGGTCTGAAATCCTTTAGGACAGCAGCAAATCTGTTTTATTCTGGATTACCCAGTGGTACAAATCAGATCCGGGCACACGGTTATGTTTCTGCTGAATTAGCCAGAGTGCACATTTACAGGTCATCTTTATGCCAGCCATAGGAAGACTTCTGATATTTGACCTGGCAATAAAAATTTAAATCTTGCTCTGGGAGGCTGTGAGAGATTTTGAACAAATTTGAATTGACAGCAAGTTTTATAGTAGTCAGCATTTTATATCTCATGGCCTCAATGCTTTTAATTTAGCTGTAGGAATCCAAAAGCTGTTCTTTCTGCACAGTCAAACCACAGCCTCAAGTTTGACCTCCACACAAGTAACCAACAGGAACACAGGAATATTAAAACTGGGGTTTTTGTTCTTTAACATCAGCTGAATCCTCATCTGAGCTTGTCACCATGGGCTCTGTTTATGGCCAAAGGAGAGGAACCAGCACTCTCAGGAGGAAAAAGTTATCTGGCCTCTTGTAGATCTTTATTTTCAGACTAAGTGCATAACATCTTTCAAGTGCACTTTCTGCTCCATTGCCTGAAAAATATATGGCCAAGTAAAATAGAGGTATCTGAATATGATCAGATGGAATCTGCTTTAAACCAGTTAAACTGGGCAAAGAAAAAAAATTAATATGGCATAGCTAAATAGAGGCAGTGGTGGAACTGTATCAATTCTTGCAGACAGGTTCCCTGCAATGCTTTCTTAACTGCTTTGATTTTCAAGTATTTATGTCCACTATATTAAAGATCAAAAGACCTGTGCAAACATCTAGACTTACTAAATCAAACCTAATAATTGCCAGGACGTTTACAATATCAGCCCAAGCAAGCTCTGAAAACAAAGAACAGTTCACCAAGAGGACACCGAAACAGCCAAGTGAAGAAATGCAAAATTCTTGCAGAAAAGATTACACTCAATAGAGGGSCACAACACTTAGATAAAAACCTAGCCATATACTTGGAATTGTTTTGAAAACTTCACCACCAATTGGCTCTCTACAGGAGTTATTTATTTCCATGTGCTCTCATAGTATCCAAAACACCGTCAATTAGTAAAATCTTTCCTTAAGGAAATGAGATTGTGTCCATTTTTTAAAGCTGTTTTGTAAGAGCTACAAAAAAGTATGCATCCCATACAATCTCATCTGAAGCTTTTCTGTAGCCACAGGGCCACTGGAAAATTCTCTAAGTACCATATGTGCCCCCACTGCTAGGCACCACATGGTGCACCATGTCCCACCAGAGGATGAGGGGAAASCAAGGCTCTCCTAATTCCTTCTACCCTTGCTCCAGATCATCTGAGAGTAAGGTGACAGCACTGCTGGACTGGATCACCCTCAGTACAGGGACCATGTGAAATCTACAGCAGCTTCCACCACCAGTCTGAYCTCAAAGGCCATAGGTTATGTCCTTGTTAGCAGCACTGCTCAGGAGGAGCTGCCTCATTTCTCACAAAACCAGCCAGTGTCCCTTAGCAGAAGCTGCTTTATCCTTCTAGAGCCCTGAAGCCATCCACTTTCTCCTTGCTCTTTATGACCATACAACGTAAGCAAGCTCTTAAAAAGAGACACGTTTCCAAAACATATTGTGTGAAATTATASCAGAAATCAGGGATCATGATACCCCAGAAAGTATTTCCACTGGACCAGGAACATGGTGATTTTATAATATTACTAAAAATAGCATGAACAGGTGAAAGCCGAAAAACACATCTGCTGTATGTCAGCAGGTAACAATAAAGCTCTGAACTGTGGTGTTGACCAAAGGCTCCAGCTCCCACTCCAGGTCACGCAGCACAAGCCCTTCCCTCACTGCTTGTCCTTGCAGTCTTCCCTATTGTCAAGAGCTTGGTGTCCTCTGGGAACRTAAATACAATGTATTTTGGGATAGTGAGCAATCATACTGGCAGCCCTCGCTCTGAAAGCAGGGAAGGCCAAAGCCAGTTGTGTTGCAGATGCAATAAAATGCTGAGGCAGGGCTGTGATGTTGCAGTTTCACAGTTTTAGGTCTTTTGTGTATTGAACAACTAGGTTGTTTGACCTGCTTGGCTTGGTAAGGAAACCTCCCAAGTGCACTTTTCAACATGCCAAAACTGCTGTGTTGCAAGAGGAGATTCGGAGACCGACAGTGAGCTTTTAAACTGGAGAGATAGAGGGACACAAACCACTCGGCTGTGTGTTCCATCATCATTCAGAGGAATTAAAAAGAGACAGCAGAGGAGGAAGCATCCGCCTGACCATCCATTATTAATGAGAGGATCAAATCTAAAACTCTTTCTGATACTGATATAGAAGCCCTTTAGCACGATCAAAATATTCTCTTTTGTCCTCACTCTCTTTATACACAAACTGTCTCGAGCAGCCAGCTTCTCCTCCAAGTCCAGGTCAGGTGGGAAAACGAAGAAGCTTTGCAATTTCCAAGTACTTTCTAAATCTTTCCAATATTCTCTTWCTCTCAAGGCACTTCTGAGTACTGAAGAAAGATAGGCTTGCCTTTGGTTCATTTAAACCAAAATGAAACAACTTACTTCAGACAAGACTTMAAATCACCTACTTCTCACATGACCTAGTGTCCTAGACTATATCAAAGCAAATTTCTTCAGCTGTCAGACATTAAAACGACTTATCTACCTTATATAAACCCTTAAACACTGTTCAATTTGATAGCAGAACAAAAAAAGCTTGCTTAGGGAACCAAGTTACTGCAAGCTTGTTCAACAATGGAAGAACTATATATTTAAAGAGTTTCCTGAAGAATGATACCCATCCAGTTCTGCAATTATTCAGCCTCCTCCATACACCAACACGCCTAATCATTCTTTGGATCTCTTCCACTTGCTGAACAGTTCAGAGCTGATGCTGGGAAGCACCATTATGAATTTTCAAAGTACTCAGAATTCATTTCCGACGTAATTTATAAAAGTAAAAATCAGGAGTAACATAATTAAAGTTGTTGATGTTTTTCTGGATTTACTCTACAGTTGTGTAACCACAGAGGGAATCTAATTTTAAGTGTGCAGATTCCAAGAAACATCCCTTTTCYAAGTTTGAAAATAGCACAGCTCTATCACACACACACATTTTCACACAGAAAACTAATCACAACTACAGGCATTAACATAAGTAACAGAGTTAGACTTCAAATTTACATTTAGGCACCTAAAYAAGTGACCCAGTTTTTAAAGGTCCTCGCTAATGTCACCTACTCCTGTATGACTTTGAAGTACCTATTTACCTATACCTTTACAGCCAAAACCCCARATTGTTCAATTGCAAGGCTTCCTGAGGGATTCAGGTTCCATGTAATGTTTTGAACACTCCTACGGAAATTTGCTGTATACTCCAGTTTCTTTCTGAAAACAATACTTACATTAAAATAGGGACAAAAATAGGCTTTGTAGATCTGTAATTATTTTTAAATGCTTCCACTCTTCTCAAGATCTTCCTGTGGGAAAGATCTCTGCAGTAATTATTCATAAAACAAGAAAATGTAAATAACATGTTAAATTTGGACTGCATTGTCTGCAGGAGTCATGMATCTAGTATTACAAACAAACCACAAACATCTCATGTTCCAATACTGTGATTCTATATTAAACAAACAAATGTCCCCAACAAACTGTTTAAATTAAGTTTTGATAAGCACCAAGAAAACAAACAGCTTACAGCACTGCAAACTGAATACACTGGGAAGGTGGACTGATGGCATTTCACCATGTTACTGGAAAAGCCAAAATTTGAAGTAAATAAAGAAAGAAATAGTTTTCTATTTTCTCATAAGTGAATTAAGAATAAAAAATATCAATAATAATAATTATTAATAATTAACATTAATAAGAACAGATGATAAATTTAAGAAGATTTAACAAGACRTATTTCCACATCACTATTCCCAAAACCCATTAATCATCTCTAATTTGACATGAGCACTGGAAATAATTAACAGCCTAGTGTGAGTGCTCCCAAGCAACCRTGCCAAGTGAAGCTTAGGAAGGGACTTTCACAGAAGATCCTTCCCATCTTAGCTTTGCCAGATCCCATAACACTGCTCACTTACTCATCAYCACCAAGGTGAAACACCTAAGGATTTTCAGACAACAGTTTACATCTCTACCGCCAATACCCTCCCGGAGTCCCTTCAACACTGCACAGTTACACATCACTCCTCTCTGAAGGGTTGCTCCAGGTGTGTGCAGCACTTTGACACTTCAGAAGGGCTCAGTTTTCCATACAGCTCTGACAGGCAAGAGCACACATGAAGCTGACTGTTCATCACTTCCCTAGGGAGTGTCTCTCCACATCTGGGACATGGCTTCAGCCAGAGCCAGCAGCAGGATTTCCACAGACAGAGGGTCATTCTCTGCACTCTGCAGTTTTAATTTAGTTCCCATTCCTGCTCCCAAACCAATGCAGACTTTTTGAGGCACAAAGTCTTCATCTGTGACCTCTGAAGGACATAAACCACTGAACCATAACCCTGTCATTGCTGCCTCTGTCCTCTTAACCTCTAGCTGAACTATAGCAGCYTCCCCAAGCATGCATGCCAGACTGAATTTTTCTTTCCCAAAYTGAAGGTTAACCCTGCTGGTAGAAACTCGCTGGAAGCAGTGAGCTGTCACCTCTCAAAGAATAGATGCTGCTGATACTGACCACAGCATCCATTTCTTTCATAGAATCACAGAATCATTTATGTTGGAAAAGACCTCCAAGTCACTGAGTCTGACCTTTGACCAAACACCACATGGAGCTAAACCAAAGACTCAGTGCCAGGTCATTATTTCTTGAACTCTTGCAGGCATGGTGACTCCATGGGAGCCCATTTCAATGCTTAACCACCTTTTCAGTGAAAAAAATTCTTCTTGATGACCAACCTGAACTTCCTCTGGTGCAGCTTAACACCATATCCTCTCATCTGTCAGTTGTTCTCTGGGAGAACAGACCAACCCCCACCTGGCTACCTGAGCCCCCTTTTATGCCAGGATAAACACTCCCAGCTCCCTCAGCTGCTCCTCACAGGACTTGTGCTCCAGACCCTTCCCCAGCTCCACTGCCCTTCCCTGGTCACACTTCAGCACCTCARCATCTCTCCTGCAGTGAGGGGCTCAAAACTGGGCAGGATTTAAGGTGTGGCCCCACCAGTACCAAACACAGAGACAGTCACTGCCCTGGTCCTGCTGGACACACCATTGCTGATACATTCAGAATGTCCTTGGCCTTCTTGGCCACCTGGGCACACACTGGCTCAGGTTCAGCCACTGTTGACCAGAAACCCCAAATGCTTTTTCATCCAGCAGTTTTCCAGCCACTCTGCCCCAGCCTGGAGCTGSAGGGGTTCCCAGCACATGGCTGGCTGAACCCCACACAATTGGCCTCAGCCCACAGATGCCTCCTGTCCAGATCTCTCWGCAGAGCCTTCCTCCTCTCCATATCAACACTCCCTCCCAGCTTAGTGCCATCTGTGAACTGACTGAGGGTGCATTTGATCTCCTTGTCCAGATCATCGATAAAGATATCACACAGGATTTGCTCCAATACTGACCACAGCAGCAATGTCTTTCTGCAGCCAGACCTCTTGGAACACGGATTTGGAAGCCTCCCAAGCCTCTTCTGACCTTTCTCAGGCAATGTGTGATCATGCTTTTGGAGGCAGCTGGATTTTTTGGCTRTTTCTGAAGTTTCACACAAGCAAGYCCAGGATGGTACTCTGGTTCCAGAAATAACTAGACAGGGTAATAACTGCAGTCTTTGGTCTAGTTCCTCTCTAACAGAGCGTTTTGCCTGACTGAAAATTATCTGTCAAGGAAAAGGAGGGGAGAGTGCAGCTAGAGATAGAGCAAGCTCAGCTTCTTAGAATATAAGGGGGGTTTTACATGACTTCRGCAATTGTGAAGTGTTTGCTGCTGTAACAGTAGGACCTACCCCCAGCCAGCAGTGCCTGTGTCCTCAGGGTAACTTCAGGAGATGCTTGCCTTCCTGGAAGTCTGACACAAGGTTCATCAGAGTCTGGACACTGCAGCCCAGACACACACTATCTTCACTGACTTCACTCTTCAGGAGCTTGTCACTACCATACATTGGTCAGAAGACRTATTTTCTACACATTCACACCACATACCGCCTCACTAACTTTGCAAAAAGTCTGGGGCAAAGGTTGCAAGAGCAGAATTTGCTGTCATGGTAGGTTTTGTGTATGTCTTTGGTGCTTTAAAAGACTTCAGTATGCTGAATTGAGCCCAAATTAAAAATACATAAATAAATGTTATGAGCTATAAATAATGATTCAATGCTCCACCTAATCAAGTGTTTTTATGCAGTCATCATCTCTGCAAAGACAGGGAGCAAAGCCTGAAGAGCAAAGTCTTGCCTTCAGGCATTTTAAATATTCAAGTTTCTGAATCAATGTTCTTACTGGTCTGAAGGAGTAAAAAGACTGAGTCCATTCAGAGCAAACACACACAATAATATTTACTATCCCAAATAGTATTGGTGCATTAATCACACACTGAACTTACAGAAACAACATATGCACTTTCATGAATTATGTAGTTCAGATGTGTGTAGCTGCAGATCATATCTAAAAGAAGCAAGGCAGGCTTTCAGAGACATGCCAAAGATCAAGAACATGCAGCAAGCTGACTCCCCCACATAAGCCCYCATCATAATCATTCTCTGTAACAGGATATAACCACTAAAGAAAAAGACACAAAACAGAACCACCACACACCCCTGTTTTTCCCCCAAATCTACCATTAAGCTCAAGCTTCAAAGTGAGCCATATTTAAAACAAACACACTTTTTAAAACTAAATGTAGTGCTACTACAATATTGGACTCAAATATTATAAATTAAATACACATTTGGGGATTTTTTAAAAGAAAAAAGCAAGTGCAGCATAGGCAAAAATCCAGTTATTGAAAACTAAATTATTAAAATATTAATTCTTCAAACACTTAAACAACTATGTAAAATTGCTCATATCAACAGACCTACAATGCATCTGTTTTATCATGTGCTTAGAAACATACTAAGAGATCAGGAGCTGAAATACGTATATGTCACCAAAATATTCCCAAAAACCATATTACATATGGTCAATATTCAGCATGTGTTTCAGCACTAGAAAATCCAACCCAACTCTTTGTGCTTGAAAGTATCTTTTTTAAACTCGTTCAGCTTCCATGTCATCACAGCATCCCAAGCAACATATTAAGATGCTGCCAAAAGAGATATTTGATGGCCATATCACTGCACTGTGTAGCAAAGAAAATAAAACCAGTTTTACTYGTGACTAATGTTTTACTATCTGCAGACAGGGAAGACCCAGAGCCAACAGGAAAAACAACAGAGAAAAGGAAATACTCTGAAATTGCAGAAAGAATCACTCTTCCCCAAGCAGGAAAGCTCRTGAGGAGTTGCCAGCAAGCATTGACAACCCAGCAGCCAGGAAAGCCAGAGCATGACAAAGTGTTATTCTTTCCACCCAGCGSCAGGTACAACCTTCCCTGCTTTCCCCCATTCTTCTGTTCCGGCAACAAGCAAACATGGAGCTGATTAAATAACATTTCTTTTGCAATAGCTACTAGTGTGGTCTGATTTGGGCAGGATGGATAAAGAGAGAAGGAGCAGGGTGTCACACACGACTTTAAAAAGATCCCATAAAACCTGAGCAATCCCCTCTACCAAAATGAAAAAAGGAGGAGAGTTGACAAATGCAGAAATCACCTTCACAGTGATGGTAGAGAGTGGCAGAAGATTTGTTCCACTGAACTTGATCTGCCCCTAGAAGTGCCAGTAGAAAATGTAGCAGCTTCTGTCCCTCACTAGATTATTCAGTCATCTTCAAAGATCTCCCTCAGCTGGCTCAAAGTCCAGTGGAMATTGTGACGTGTGGAGGCATTTCCTCAGCGGGAGAGGCAAGAGTGCCGTGGAGACCCTGCACTGTCCCTGCTGTCCCAGGAACCCCAGGAAAAATCTGCAGGCTCCAGAGATCAGACTGTCTCAGAGCTCCACCAGGACTAAGACACCTCAAACTCAAACCCAGACTCAAACTCAAGCTCATGATGTGGCAGCACTGAAAAACCATRTTGCAACAGCAGCTTTATCAGCAACCTCAAAATGAGCTGGGCTGACCCCTCCAATGTCCACATTAGGTGGACAAGTCCTCTTCTGCCTGTCTTCACCTACTTTTTTAACATTAATTCTATTAAAACATGCAAGACTACTTCAGATTAATGCATTTCTTCATATTTTGGTTGACAGTTTAGAAAATACCCAGGCCAGGAGCCATCCTACAGCTGTACTGCATGGTGAGAAGCAAAGACATACCACAATCCAAACTTCACCCCTGAAAAGATTTCATAGGAAAATGGGTTCAATGAGACTACAAAAGACAAATCAGAAGTTATAATTACAAATTACAGATACAATGGTAATCGTATTTCCTGGAAAAGGGTATTCTTCTTTMATTCCCTTTTTTGTTTTACCAGAACCACAAGAGCCCTTGTATGAACTCCTCTTGTACAAAGCATAAAAACTCGTTCAATTATCTTCATATCATGTGGAAAACAATAACACAGTAGTCTTGTGACTCTGGGCTTTGTCAGGTGAACCAATTTGGTATCATAGCAATTATTTAACATATTATAGTATAATAGTTTGTAACTTTGGTTTCGCTTTCTTTATTCTGTCACATGATGAAACACTGGGTAAGTACGTTTGTGTCAGCATGGCACTTTGTTTCTAAAAGCTGATTAAAAATGCATTCTTTAGAAAGGAAATGTATGGAAGTGACTTTGGAGGCCTAGATTTTAAGCATCTTTCTTTTTTTTTTTTTTTTTTTTTTTTGACATCTGTTTGCTGAGCGCATATAATTTCTCCCTTGAATTATTTAAATGTCCCAGTGCTTTTTTCATAAAAGGAAAACTGAAGCCAGATGCCCAGCCTCAAGATGGAAAACCTTAAAAACACAATAGATTTAGTAAAAAATTGGAAATCTCATCCACTGAGAAAACCCAGTATTTTAAAGAGACATATTCACTGGAATATCATATGTAAACCCCTGTAGAGCTCTGAAAGTTCCAGAGAACTATACCAAGAAATCTCCAAATATTTTCTTTTCTTTTGTCTTTTTCCCTACTTTCAGCCTTAAAAATCTGAAGAGTATGGGTGCCCAGTACTGTTCTTGCAGACAACGCTGATGACCACACCCCCTCGTCCTGCCAGTCCTCACCTCAAAGTAAAAAGCCCAACGTGCATTGCAGGAGCTAAGCCTGAAAAGGAGATATTACCTCTTTTGAGGAACAATGTCCCACAGGAATTGCCACTGCAGGCTTTCCCACAAGGAATAGCTAATTCATGAAATCTCTATTCCCCACAGACAAAACACACAGATGGAGATTTTGCCCTGCTTCTACAGAAAGCCTAAAAGTGCAAACCGTAAGAGGAATACATTAAGGAAAGACACAGAATTAAATGTGATTTCTTAAAACCATAATCTGCCAAGAGATATTTTGGATTAYTTTATTTTTAATAGACTTGACACACCAGGTAATAATATTTTTCAAACAAAAAATTAAGCTCTCATTTAACTCATCTCAGCTACACATCCCTGCTGTTTCCAACCTTGTAGTTCTCCAGGGGACAGGCAGGCTGCTCGAAACTTCTCTTCCCACATTGCAACACTGTATTTTTACATTTGCATTTTGGAACTCTAATCTTTAGTTAAAAATTAATTGTTCTTAAAAAAAAAAAAAGAAAAAAAGAAAAAAAAAGAGGATGCATGCAAGCTTTCTGGACTGTCATATGAGAAGGATAAATATAAAGCAGAGCAGTTTCCAAAGCAGAAGCACAACACTTGGAGACRAAAAGGGAAGAAAATGCTGCAAATGAGATTGCTTAGAAATACTGTGTTGTAGTTCATGATTGTAAGATTGTCAGAGATGTGTGAGATTTAATTTCTGCCTCATCATCCATGTGGCCACAGCTTAGTAGGGCACCAACTCATCCCATGGACCTTAACCAGCTCCTCGGGGCAGCAGTGACTTGCAGGAGTGGGAACTCCTTCCCTCAGACCTCAACTTGGGAGTGCAGGACAACTAATAAGGGATCACAGATGGGCACAACCCAAAGCATCCCCAATACACTCAGGAAAAAGCACTGAAATGCACCTTAATGAAGATCAAGCTAATGGTCACCGGCCTGCCTCTGCTTCAGACACCTCAGGAGTGTGAGCTGCAATGCAAATCTTTACATTTAAGGCAATCAAGGCTTTGGAGAGCAGAGATTTCTTTAAGGAGACTGCCCTTTTCACCTGGCATACACTGAATCAAGAGCAAGACYAGGTCCTCAGAGATGGGGGCATCTTCCTCCAGCAAAGAAGCCCCAGTCTCTCTCTCGCTTTCTTTCTCTCTCTCACACACACACCAGACACTGTCTTTCCAGACATCTTGTCCCTCCTCTGCCCTCTTCCACCCTCTCTTCCTACCATCATTATTTTGGCATGTTGCAATCAAAACCTATCCTGCTTCATTTTCTATGACTAAAGAGCTTCASCAGATTGAACCACAGCAGTGGTTTGGGAGGCTGAGGGCAGGTTTTTCAACCCCCTCAAGGAGTATTTAGAAAGCAAACCCCTCTTACTAAAAGCAAGGGTTTCCAMAAACCGTGAGTAGCCTCAGCAAACTTCAGACTTACTTTGTTAGTCACTAGAGTAGAAGAAAACCTCATCTGGCACCAAGAAGCAATTTTTTGTTTCTTGGAAGCTGCACAAAACATTTATTGTCATGAGAATGGTGAGAAAGTAGAAATTCAAAATCTGACAATCTAGCTAGAAAAAAAGTTCAGAGCCCAAGCCAGTCATCATGGCTGAGCAAGCTCCTTGCTTTGGGAATGCACAATGTCCTCATATGCTCTCTCATCCCAAGGATTCAGAGAGTAAGTCTGGGTCAGGACCCCTCCCACTGCTCCAGGGAATCAGCCAGGCTGGGGATGCATCCACAGAGGCATCAGTGTTTGTGATAGGGAAGGTGCAGGACCATGCCCTAGCAATGAGCAGGGCAGGAGCCCCACAATAGCCTGGTTTTGACCTCTCTGTGACTGTCAGAGGCAATCACTGGGTCACAGTTACCACAGCTCTGCTGACCTGTATGAACTGTTACCCAATGCAAACTGCACTGAGTGCCTGAGCCTGAATTTCCCTCCAAACACAATATAATGGCTCACTCTCAAGTCACCCCTAATTTTTATTGCTTGTTACAAACTAGGTTTCATGCAGTTCTGTCACCTGTCTCTTGGGGATACTGGGTTTMAAGGCCTCACTGATCAGCTCTCCACTGAATAATGAGTTTAAAAAAAAATCTTTAGTTTTACTTACATATATACCACTTGTTGAACAAGAGTGACTCAACAGTGCAAGGAAATCTCTCATTTAGAGTCCTGTGCAAACATGTACAGCCAAGTGCTGAAGATTATGAGATCTCAGAAGTCATCTCTGTCTTGGAGATCAGAGATATCTCGGGCACTAATAAATAGAAAAATCTTCCTGAAGCACCAAATAGGGAGCTTTTGTTCACACTCTAGTGAACTATAAAGTCTTACAAAGCCAAAGAATCAATGTTATTTTAACATCACAGAAAACAGTTACTTTTTGAAGATTATGACCTGCTTAGGGTCAGGACATTCCAGTGCAGCTGTAAGCGTGTTATCACGATTACTAAACGTCTTCTTGGACTTATATTCAGCAGAAAAATATTAAATTAATCTCAAGACCTGCCAGCTTTAGACTACCCATTCTCTGACGAGCCCTTAGGCAGAGAACTTGCTGCTAAGAAACCCAAAGGTCTGGAAAAAAATCAAAGCGACTTTTTGCAGCTATGGGGATCCGGGCCTTATTCTGCTCCGGTTGTACATAATTTTTTAATGTCAAATATTCTTTGCATTAACATGCCTCTCTGTCTTGGGCAAGGACAAAGGAAGATAAGGCAGCTGCCTTCTTGATTTTAACCTAGTGTAACCATGTTCAAAGGCTGACTGCCCTTSTTCTGTCACAGAAAGCACACTAACCTAGTTTGCAAAGTACCTCAATGGGCCTCTGCTCAACTTCCCTGCTTGAAATAGTTTTGGACAGRGTTGGCACATCCCTGCAGATTCCTGCACAACAATCTCCACTGGTGTAGATTCCCCAGCCTCTCTGGCTAAGTGACCCCAACCCTTATGATCAGAGTTTTCTTCTCTGGTAATTGAATTACTGTCCCTCCTTTGCTGCAAGACTATGTCCATGGGCTACTTTTCATTTGGTGTAAAAGGGGAGGGGGCATGAGAGATTGTGTCTTTCTCATCTGTAAAATTCTTGGAAAATCACAGGCACAGAGCAGAGGAGAGAGAGGACCRAAAGATACAGACTGAGCAGAAATTCTGTGTTAGTTTTATTCTCACGTTAGACAAATTTGTCATTTTTATTTTATTCTAAATGCTAATGTGTGGCAACACCAGCTGCCAATTTAGAGAGACATACTTGGCATGCCAAGATTTATGTCAAAAAGCTTCGCATCCCTTACTTAATTCTCCTGATAGTCACCAACCCTTCCAGAAAAACAAATTTAGTTGGCACTCTTTAAAAAACACTTACTTGATGAATGATGCTACCTCAAATCATGAGCCTCCCAAACTCAAAGCTCTTTGTCTAATGAAAACTATTACTGCTTTTTAATAAGTTCTTCAGCATTTAAAAATAGCACTCCTAATTTCCTGCTCCACCGAGCATCACCTTGACTTCAAGTCAAATTATTCACAACCTCTTCTTCACCAGCCCTGGGGGATACAAGTCTTGCATTTTGGGGCTAAGTACTTCTCTCAACAGCTGTGAGAAGCTCTCTGAAGCAGGAAAGAGCAACTCACTCCTAACAGTATCAGACATCAAAGCTAAGCCACCCTTTTTTTCCCTGCTATTTTAACCCAAATGTTGTAGAGTAATAAGCAGTAACACCAGCAGGATTTCTYTGAAGCAACTTATACTCAACTAAATTATATTGTGGGAGAGCAATAGCCCATGAAAGAGATTAACATTACCACGCAAGCAAGCTTTAGCAGTTTTAGCTTGCTCTACTTCTCACCAGGCACATTTCTCTCAGGAAAACACCGGAGGCRTAATACTCAACACAAACCCAAACCGAAGTGTGTTACTGTGCCAAAGTGTCACAAACCTTAGCAGTGGTATTAAAAGAAACTGCTTCATCCACAAAAGCAGTACTTGGGTGCTGCACAGAGCCCTCCAGAGAGCATCAGATCTCCTTGCCAAGGAGTCACCTTGGCAGGTGTCATCCCAAGGTCCAGGCATGCAAAGCTCCAAGAACTCAGAATCTTAGGATGGAAAACTTCCCCTTCACCCCAGCACGAGCAGCATCAGGACTGATGGTGCCCAGAGGGCACAAACATCACCAACAAAACATCAGTGACCTCTGTATTCTGCCTTGCCCTCCTTCAGAAGTTGTCACTAAGTACTTCTTCCACTGCTTCCTTTGTCAGACCTCCAAATGCATTAAAGTTCTTGGCATGTTTTTATAAATCAGTTTTTGTGTTACTTTGTTTTTTCTTGTTGACTGTTCAAGAATTTCAAATTCTTACAGGTAGCTGAGTCTCTTAGAAGTCTGGTCCTTTCCCAAACTGCCTAACTTCCKAGAAAACTGATATCCATCAAATATTTTTACAAATCTCCTTGTTAATTGCTTCATTGGAACATCCTTCTGTGATAACATTTTTGTCTGTAAGACACAAAAAGAAACAGTGCACCCTAGTGTGACCTACTTTTCTATAAAACTAGAAAAACTGTTTTTAACAAACATGGGAGATAAATTCTGCACAATATCTGCTTTCTAAAGATCAAACAGAATTTTTCTAAGGACTTAAAGGAAAACACTGTTTCTCTGAAAAATGGTATAATTGAGGGCTTGGTCAAATGGTCAATGAGAGCTTCCCAGCTTTCTCCTAATGGTCACCTATTATTTTTGGTTCTGCAGCCTATGCAGTCGGAGAAGAAACAGTCAAGTATAAGCTGTCTGCATTTTGGGAGTCAGTCATCCAACATCTCTGATAAGACTTTGTGTCCTGATGTTGTGGCTCTGTGAAACAAATACCAGCAAGTTCCTTCTCTGCAGAATTTTTGATTGGACTATTGACCCATTGAGTTAATGCAAACTGCTTTATCCCAAGCATGCAAAATATGTATCTTGAGGGGAAAAAAAATCTAAAGCCAGCTCCTGGTTTTCCATGTGGCTAAAACTCTATCTGGCTCCAAGAGAACTACTTGTAAAGGTTGTGATGCAAAGGCAAAACAAMATTCGGAAGATTCTGCAGGAAGAAGGCACATGAGCACAGTGGGAACGTATACTCATAAAACATGAAAAGGCCCATTTGCAGTATATAATGCTTGACCTTCAAAATACATTAAAAAGTCCATTAGAAGCTTTTCAACCAAAAGCTTTAAAAAAAAATACTCCATTACATTGAACCATAATGTTTGGCCAAAGCTCCCTGCACTCAATTGCAGCTTCTCTGTAATTTTCCCATTTGCAAACAGAGACAGCCTTTATTCCACATGTGCACATGACTTTCCTTTGCTAAGAACAGTGTTTTATAGACACTCATTTCAAGCAGGAGATGTGTTTCAACAAAAGAAACAGGGCATGAGGATGCCATGCCTAGCACATGGCAGGYCTTGCCTTCATTCCCTTAGGTTACAAACCTTCCCCCAGGGACTTCTTTTGCTATAAACAATCTTGCTGGACATGGACTGCTGGAAACAAACAAAAAAAACCTGTTGACATTTTCCTTCAGTTTTTCTTGACACTGTGTTTAAGTGTATATAGGYTTTTGCATACACACAGAGAAACCAGACACAGGACATTGTATTCTCCTGTATAAAAACTGTTAAAAGCTAACAATTCCAAAATAAGGCTAAAATGCTGAGTGTAGTGAAAACTAAATTTTTTTTGCACTAGGTCTTCTTGGGAAATGACTTGTGATAATAACAGGTATATGAATTCCTTAAGCAAACATCAGGCTCTCTATCTTCTTGTGCTAACACTGCCTTGGCCTTATTATATATGCAGAGGAATCTGGACTTCGGCCATAGAGCATTTTTGTACTGCCTTTAACCAGAACTTTCTGAAATCAATAGCATCCATACGCTCCGGTGCACCCAGCTTGTTTCTYCAGGGACAGGAAAGAGGCCCAGTTTAATACACACTTAATTCAATTAAGAGCTACACAGCGATAGCCTTTAGTAAATGTTAACCTCCTCTCCACGCATCGTTTACTAACCCACCATTAATTAAGCACAGTTATTAAACTAGCRTGTTTACAATTACAATATTTTCAATGAATGAACAAAAGCTATTTATGGGGCCCAACCAAACGGCGCCTGTTCATCCACAGCGTAGGACCCAGTGCAGATGCCTGGAGCCAGCTGGCATTTTGACAGCAAAACAGCAGTCCACAGACACACAGAGGCAGGTCGGCACAAATATCTTCTGCCCAGAAGGAAACACTGCACTAGAATAGTTTAAATTCCTCCTTTGAACATTTACTGCTGAAAAACACCCCTCTGCCAGGTGCCTGCATACCCAGAGGACGCAGTAACCCCAGCTCACCAGTGCAGCTCTGCTGCAGATCTGACAGGTTGGAAACCGTTGTCTTTATGAGTGCCTTTGAAACAGCTTGGCAAAAAGTGCCATTAGGTACTAGGAAATACTGAAGAAGGGTGTTAACACCACCTTCAAGCATGTGTCTCTCATCAAACAAACCTGTGGAAAGAATCTGGGTAGAAAAGCGTGGTCATGGATGGTTGACTGACAGCTCCTCTGTACAACCAGTGGCATGATGTCATGAAACACACAAGCCTGCAGAAGTGGATAGGGACACAGGATGCACAGCCCACATCTTTCCACTAAATTACATTCAGCACCTTCATRTAAAAAGATTAAGATTCTTCAGATGAGGCAGTGTAGGATTCACACTGTATGGGATTTGAAGCAGCTGCAACACCCAGATTACCCACAGGCCTATCACTGTGCATTATAAAATTAAAAAAAAACTAGCCAAGTGACAGCAAAGGTAGAGAAACAAAGGATTTCTAATTTATACCACTAATCCAGCAATGTGTAACAAATGCATGAAAACTCTAGCACAGATTTGAGTTTTTTTAAAAAAAGAGTATTGCCTGGCTTTACAAAAATAAAATGCTAAACGTTTGTGCATGTGGTTTTTCATTCATGTGTAAATAAATAYATGAACCAACCCTCCTACATTGTTCTATCTATGAATGTTTCTTGTATGAGTGGAACAATGGGAAACTTAGTTTAGATTTAGATCACAAAATCAGCAAGAAAATTGACAGTTTTTCTCCTATAAATATAGTGAAGAAGACATCTCAAGAGGCAATATGACATGTTTGTTAGACTGGTTTCAGATCTCTCACAGGGAGGGAATCACACCTTGGCCACCTGCCTTTTGGACAGTYCCCATTAACAACTTCTATTTCGTATCAGATTCTTGTTTTGTTTGGCAGAGTTTGCTCAGCAAGGCAGGTGAGGGCAAGACCTGGGCTGCAGCTCCCTGCTGCACCAGACACTGAGGCACAGCAGAAAAGAGAACCTCGAACACTGAAAGAACCATCATAATTCGGTCTGGGAGACCGAATGGGGCAAAATGAGACAGACTGGGAGAGGCCTTGCGTGGAAAGGAGGAAAATGGGTGACCAGTCTCATCATATGGTCAGTGGGCAGGAAGTGTTGATGCTGAATGGTGATGWGCCTGCAGATCCTGCACCCTGAATGCAGGAGGGTAGTTTAAACTGAGAGGCAGCTCTTGCCACAAAGGCATCTGGCAATGGATAAACAGCTCACTGTTGAAACAAAGATTAGTGATGAGTGGTGTCCCTCAGGGGCCTGTACGAGGACCAGGACTATCTAACACCTTCATCAACAGCATGGACAGTGGGATCATCTGCACCCTCAGCAGGTTTGCAGGTGACACCGAGCTGAGTGGTGGTTTGACACRCCTGAAGTACAGGATGGCATCCAGAAGGATCTGGACAAGCTCGAGGAGCCAGTGGGAATCTCATRAATTTTAACAAGACCGAAAGCTGGTGCTGCCCCTGGGTCAGGGCAGCCCCCTGGGCATGAACAGCCCAGGCTGGGCACGAACAGACCGAGAGCAGCCCTGCCCWGAAGGACTCGGGGGTGCTGGGGGTGAGAGGCTGGACATGCCCCGGCCATGGCACTCACAGCCCAGAGAGCCAAACGTGTCCTGGGCTGCACCCAGAGCACCGTGGGCAGCAGGGGAGGGAGGGGATTCTGCCCCTCTGCTCYDCWCTGCTGAGACCCACCTGGAGCATCCAGCCCTGGGGACCCTGCACAGGAGGGACAGGGACCTGCTGGAGCCAGTCCAGAGGAGGGACACCACAATGATCAGAGGGATGGAGCACCTCTGCTGTGAGGATGAACTGGGACTGTTCAGTCTGGAAAAGAGAAGGCTTCAGGCAGACCTTATTGTGACCTTTCAATGAAGGGGGACTTGTAAGAAAGATCAGGACAGTTTTTAGTAGGGAGGGCACTTTGTGACAGAATAAGTGGTAGAGATTTTAAATGAAAAGAGTATCTGTTGAAACAAGATATAAAAAATAAATTCTTTATGATGACGGTGGCACAGGTTGCCCAGAGAGGTGGGAAATACCCTAGAAGGGGTGTCCCATCCTGGAAACATTCAGAGTCAGACTGGGGCTCTGAGCAACCCGATCTAATGAAAGGCGCCCCTACCCACAGCAGGAGGGCAGGAACTGGAACCTTTAGAGATCGCTTCCAACCCAAGCTGTCCCATAATTATATGATTTGCCAAAACCATCAGAAAGGCTGCCACATAGAACAGGACCACGATGTCTGTAGACCCCATCTTTGGGTCTCTGGTTCAGAAAGAGTGAAGAGTGCACACTCACAAATGTGCATGGTTCAGAAGAAAATAKGTTAGATAAGAAGCACAAAACCTTTCTTCTTATTTTTTGTTTAAAAATTATTATGAAATCCTTCTCTTATTTCACTTCATGGTCAAAAAGAAGCACCATTCTGCTTTGCCAGCAGCATTAAAAAGCTTTCACACATGTTCTCAACAGCGTTGCTACACAGCCCCTGTTCACTGAACACATTTGCAACTCAGGAGCAATTACTCGTGGTGCATATTGCAGTTTGGCCTGCCCATTTGTCTTCTAACAATTATTCTACTTTTCAAAGAACGAACTCCTCCCCTCCCATGAGCAGATGGGGAAATGTCATCTCTCGTTCTTAGAGAAGCTTTGACCAATATTCTGACTTGGGCACTAAATAGAGCAGAAGTCTGCAGAGCTACCTATGCTTTATGGCATAAATTTTTTTATGCATGAGCTCTGCTGTCAACAATGTCAGCAGGAATATGCATGATGTTACACACAGTGTTTGTCAGCTGGTCGCTTACTATGCAACAAGGGCCTGGGAGCAGCAGAGAGTGAAAAATCAGAGCCCTCTTCATTTAAATTTATAATCTGCAAAAATCAGGACAACGAAGGAAAATAGCAGAAATTGGCCCAAGCAGCAAGATTTACTCGAAGATTCAAGATGCTGAAGGTGCAGGAGCACTCAGGAGCAGTGGTGATGACTCAGCCTGTGAAAAAATGCAAGAGGCAGAGAGGCACACAACTGCAGCAGCTGGAATGCACACAATGATGAAAGCTGTGAGCCAGCAGAGCCTGGACCAGCAAAGGACAAAAGCAGCTGAGTGATAAGGAGGACAAGGAAAGGGGCAGCTTGGGAGGCATCAGGGAAAGGGGCAGCTTGGGAGGCATCTCTGCTCAGGCAGGGCTGCAGGAAGATGAGTGGCAGTGGTGGGGACTTGCTCCTGGGGACAGCCGAGGGGGTGTCCCCCCCTCTCCAAGGCAGGCTGTGAGGGATGCACTTGGCACCGTTCATAGCATCACTGCAGATGACAGTGACAATGAGGGGACACAACAGCACTTCATTGTGGCCAACAGCTGACAATGGCCACTATACTCAGAGGTTGCAAATTGGCTTGTGTTATAATCTCCTGGGTTTGTATGTTTGAAATATCATATTTGGCGCTAGAAAAAGATCTGTCACTGTGGTTTTTTTTTTTTGTTTGTTTGTTTTTTTTGGTTTTTTTTTGCTGAGGAGGAGGAGGAGGAAAAAATAGTTTTCATAAAAAGCTACTGACTTTTGTACTACAAGTGAAGATGAGTGGGAAAAGTATAGTTGCCAAAATAAAGAAGAAATGYAACTGTATTTCACTGAGCAATTTGCCTTGAAACCTGGGATAGGCATTATGCTCCTCAAGGAAGCAGGTCAGCAATGCTGGGGAAGAAGGATGCAAGCAGCTGTRGGAGAGATGAGCTTACTCCCACCTGAAGAGAACACCTGCACATAGAACAGAAAAAAATCTCCAAAGCAATACGAATCAGTAAAAACAAGAGTAAGAGTTTTAATTACATGATTCTTAAAGCTCACCATCAGGATGTATCAACACTTCCAAGAGTAGGCTGTTCTTTGCAACTAAGCCTACCAACACTGCTTAAGTCTGTGTCTAACAGTAGCTGGAAAGAGAGTGGAGTGGCCAGATTTAACTCCAATAAACTGCTTATCTGCCCTTTTTCCTCTTCCTATTTATTTTTTAGAGATATCTGTTATAAACCCCATACACCAGAAGGCAAACTGTGGCAGGCCAGTGTTGTCACCTGTGAGCTCTGCTGTCCCATTTAGAGGCTGGAGGGRTTTGTTTGATTTTTATCAAGCATCAGGCAGCGGGGGTAAAACAAAGAGCACAAAGCAGTTAGTCGGCCAAGTTTCAGTGCCTCTGATGGGACCCAAGAAGACATGTCAGTGATGAGYTTTGGCTCTCAAACCAGGCTGCTGGGAGCATAACAGAATTGATAAAACACTGAGTAATTATGCATAACAATAGCTAAAGGATGCAGTTGCAGATGCAGCTGCTAACACATCTTTAAACTGTTGTCTTGTTGGCAAAAGGAGTGCTTAGAAAAAGTAAAAATTGCTGCAAATACCAGGAAGACTGTGCTACACACCATTTCTTGCCTCCATGAAGGAACAAAGTCCTAAGTGTTGATATAGTTGAAGACCCTTCTTGGGTATATTTTGTTTCTATTCCAAGTTGTTCYTGTGGCATAATTGGTCTCCTTTGCAAACCCTAAGGGTCAATGTGAGGTTATGCTCCACCTTTCTGGAAGAGCTATCAGAATCCTGGTTGRAAATTTGCCCTCTTTCTGACCTGTTATGAACTCTGAGTGTTTACACATGCAGCAATTTCTCCCCTTGTTTCCAGACCTTCATCCAGGGATCTGCTCACAGACTTCCCCTCTTATTCATACATTTTGAAAGAGCATTTATGTCACCAGTGGTGCCTGCACTGGATTTGGATACCTAAAATCCCTTCTTTTTCTCTAAAATCAGAAAAGCTTTTTTTGACTGTCTTCAGTAGGATAGAGTACTTCTCCTGGTGCAAAGGAGGGGACAGATCTGTGTAGCCTGGGAAGGACGTGAATGTGCCACCAGCCACCTCAGGGCTGGGCTGCATCATKCCACCAGGGCGTGCCACCAAGAGCTCCTGCAGCAGACAGAACAAGAGTCTGTTCAGGGAGATTATAAGCACTCTCACCCCCAAAGAGTCTGGAGCACAAAAGGTATTCCTGTACCAGACAAGAATAGCAGACTCTGTAGGGAGGTTGGTGAGACAGACACAGACTTAATTTGAGAAGTTAAGCCATTTTATTCATGGCACTGCTCTGCAGCACTTGCAGTATTGACATGAGCAGACTGTAATTGCCAGGATTGTTTTCTGCTGAGTTCTCACTTTCCAAAAAGTCATTACCCAATCAGTATGGAAAGTCATTAGCTAATCCCCTTAGGATCACACTGTTAACAGAATTTGGTGAGCTGCCTGGACACTAGCTGAAAATATTATATATCAACAGACAAATGAAGGAAACATCTTAAGGATTACTCAGCTGCACTGGGCAGAGTTCCTGCTCATACACTGTGCCAACTTCAATCTAACCCATTTCCCAACAAAATTTGGGAGAATTTCTGACCTGTCCTAAATTGTGCCAGTCTATAATCCCTGTAGCTGCTGCTGCACTTCTAACAGCCTTTCCCCTGTGCCAGCCACAAGAACTGCAGAGGTGGCTCTGCACTAGTGGACAAGGTGACCATCAGTGGGCAGCCCAGAGTCTGTTGGATGACAGAGATGTCCTCTCTCTGACTGCCAGAGAACAACTTACAGAGCATCCATGCTCGTTCAGCAGAAGCAACAATATGCTCACTCTCGATCCAAATTAAAATTGTGTTGCAAGATAAACCAGGCATGTGCAAAACCCAGATTAACCAAGGCAAAACCACAGGCTAAAGTAAAAAAACAACCTAAGGATTAAAGATTAGAGTGTAGGGAATTGGCTAAGGCACAAGGAAGATATAACAGGSAAGGGATATCAAGGATACCTGGATTTAGCAAAATCAGGGAAACTAGAGAAAGAGAAAATTGCAATTTGAGATGAGGATTTKCAAGGATTACGTCTTAAGAAAACGAATTCCAGGCAGAGTCCTGTGGTTTGGTGGGAGAATATTGCTGGCCAGGGTGAAGGCAGCTGGGTGCCAGCTTGGCTAAACAAGTTTTCTAGAAGTAATGATTTAGCTAAGGCACATCTTGTTGCTAAATGCACGACATTTCTGCTTTTTTTTACCAGTTATTTCTCCATTAAAAATGTGTCTTCTGATGAGAGACAGCCATTTGCACTGAGCAAAAACTGGTGGTTACCATGGGAGAGAAAATTAAATTCAATTCCCAGTAGGTCTGCAAATGCCAAGTACTTTCCTAAATGAGCTGTATGCATTCAAAACATCCCCTRTGGGGCCCTGACACAGAAGAAGGTGCATGGCAGCACAGGCAGGAATGTGATGGTGGTTTGAGGACCACCTGCACCTGGTGGCATCCATAAAGCAGGTAAAGATAGAAAAAAAAAAAAAAAACCCACCTTGATTTATAAAGTAGAATTCCATATTTCTAAAGAGATGGCAGTGCAAAGCTAAGTAGATGCGCCAAGGTTTTTATTGCAGGTTTTCTGTGTTTATTATCCAGAGTTCAGCCCTTACAGATAACAGAAGCCTTCATCCAAAACTGTGAGCCCCCCCAGCTGTTATGAGGCTTTCTCTCAGCATCTGTGGACAGCAGAAATCCTAGTACACAAAGCACTTTGTCTCAGAAGTAGATATCTTATTCTCTGTGTATAGGTCATTATACCAATTGTGGTGCTCTCACAGGCACTTGTGTCAAGACCAGGCAGTGCCTCTCAACCCTCTTCAGCAATGCACTTACTGTCTGCAACAAAGCGCTTAAAATATTTTGCAGAAAAGTGGTTGAAAAAGGAAGAATAAAGTCCCCTCTTTTTCACAGATGCTCATCCTTAGGTCAGGTCGTTTTACCCAAAACACTAAAACCTGTCCTAGCTGGAGGAGCAGATCGAGCCTGCACACTTTTGTGACAACCAGACCCAGAGTCTTTTCTTTCCCTTGCATGGCTGCTCAGTGTTTCCACCCTGCTGACACAGGCACCCATGAGGGATTGGCACATCCTTCCACTCCAGTGCTCAGGCTCTCTCCACGGGGAGCAGGAGCAGCAGCCCCGCAGGCAGATGCCCACACCGTATTTTCCATACCAGCAGCCCAAACTTCGGAGTGTGTAGCATGGGAAACTGACCAAGCTGGCTGCAGCCTGGCATCGCACTTGTAATTAACTCTGGCCGTCTGTAATCCGAAGAGAGGACACACCACGCCACATCACACAGCACAAAAATCCCTCCGAGTGATACCGACTGTGCTTTTTATAAACTAAGTACCAGTTTCCGCTGCAAAGCTTCTCCCAAGGAACTAAAGCAGAGTGCAAAATAATGTTTGGAACATGCTGATTTTGTACATATTGAGAATCAGGACAGCTACATCACAATATTTTGCTGTAGTGAAATATTAATTGCAGGTCTGTGGCGCTACCTCCTTCCTTTAGGGGAAATATTAGTGATATAATCTGTATCCGTGGTATGGAAACTGTGATTTGTTGAATAAATTTGGAACTATAATTTACTTAGTATTTTCTTTCCCCCTGTTTTTCATTTCTTTTTAGGAGAAAACCCTCCCACACATTCAAATATTCAGCTGCAAGAAAATAGTCTGAAGTCATTCAAATCCACAAAGTAACTTCAGCTCTGGTTGCCCCCACATTTACAAAATTGCCCTGTGGTATTCTGGAAGATGCAATTTTTTCAGCAGGATTTTGAGGTAGGAATGAAGAAAAAATGCTCATGATTCCCGTAATCTTTCCATCCTATATTTTGAAAAGAAGAACTTAAATTACTGCTGTATAAAAAGGAACTTCAATAATATTTTGTGCTAAAGATTTATTTTTTTTTTGCTTGCATGTGTACTCATATCTAGTTAAGTCATCTGTATAAAGAGGTTCAGAAAGGAAACTTCTTAGAAATAAAGATAGCCATCACAGATTATAACCAGCATTTTCCATGAATCATCTCCACTGCATACAGAACAAAAGCTTCCCAGACAACCTAGTAGGTGACCAAGAGAAACATTCCAGATTTTAGATATTTTACTGCAGCAGGTGGGTGTCCCTCTGTGAAAAGGCTCAAAGAAAAGAACGAGAGGTCTGCTCAGAAGGAGAGGTCTGAACACAGTAAATCTTCAAAGCTGTGTAAGGTTGCAAAAAGGACAGCAGTCAATTGTACTATAAGTCCTTTGAGAGTAAACCAAAATTAATCAGCTTAATTACCAATAAGGAACATCTAGGCTACACATTAGGGAGAAACCTGCAAAGGAAAGGCATTGGTACAAGCTAGTAAAAGAAGATTTTAGGTTTTTCAAGTAACAGGCTAAGTAAGTTAGGACACTTACTGTGCATGGCCTAAGCATATAGTTCTGTTCCAGGATGGGCACTTGGATTCCACAACTCCCAATAACCCTCTGGACCTACATTTTGTTGACTTTCTGGTCTATGGAGCTCCTCAGAATGAAAATGGAAACCTATCAGAAAACAGACACAAATTCCCACAACGGCTGAGAGCACTCCTATGCAGTGCTGTGTCCTCACTAAGAACACAGAGATTTTTCTTTTCTATACTGACCCCAAAGCACCGYGCAGGAAAGCAGATATTGACAGAGTTTCACTCAATACCCATTTAACAGCAGCTAGGCATGGGTAAAACAAACATCAGTGGAAGAAAAGTTTCAGTTCTGATTTCAAGTGCAAAGCAGACACTTTCAATCACCAAGCAAAACAGGGATCATGTCAACCAGCCAGAGACAACCGTTCCCATAGTACCACCAAAGGAAAGAAAATCCATGAGTGAAACAGGACGGCCAGCCCCACCAGTGACCACGAGTGCCATTACCTTGGTTACAGACTCGCAGGAAATTCAAATAATTTGCAGTAGCGATGCACTGGAGATGATGAGTCAGAGACCGTCTGGTCACAGAGCTTCAAATCCAAGAGAGAAGATGCCCTGGCTTCCTACTGAGCCCCTGATGTACAGGAGCACCAGTTCAGGGTCCACAGGCAGCACAAATGTTTGGGATCCACCTATGTTTCTGCAGTTTGTACGACAGCAGATCTCATCAGAAGGGTGAGTATTTTCAAAGATATTCCCCTGAGGCAGAGGAAAACATCTGGCACCCCCCTGCCACCCACACGTGGGCTGGACACCACATTGTGCTGTCAAAAACCTCAATCTGTTTTTAACAACTAGGGAAAAACATTTCCAGCAAAATGAAACTTAACCTAAATGTTCCTTTGCCAAGTGATGCCGCCTCCTTTCTGGTTACATTTATGGGAGGAGGAAACTCATGAGTTAGAAAAACAACTTAATAAATTAGTGGCCACTCCCCCCTCTACCCACCCCCAAATTTAAAAGAAAACAAAAACCTTTCAAATGAATCCAAGTTCTACCCTGTCTTGATTTCTAGTGGATCTAAAACTTACAAACCTCCCATGTGAAAATGCCAGCAAGGAAGCAGGACACCAACTGCCTCCCACCCCTGGGACACACACAGCCACAAGGCAACAGCAGCAGAGGATTTTCAGCCAAACCCCAGGGAAACCAGCTGGGAGAGTGAGCAGCTCTTCCCCAGAGAACCACAGAGCAGAAGCCAACAACTCCCAGTCATAGACAGATTCTAATTTACAGGGCTGATCTCAGTAAGCCTGTGTTTAAAACAGRCTTATTCTTTTCTTGCTTCTGGGGAAAGTCAACTAATTCACGAGGAGGAAAGAAAAGCTGAAGTGCCTTTGGGGAGGTGATGGTTCTGGTGTGGTGGCTGACTGATGAGGTTTGTCAGGGCTCTGCAGTCTTTTATTGCACCCCATCCTGCAATGCCTAAATGCTGCATCTCACACCATATCCCCAGATGCACACCACTGTGCATTCCTGGGGTATGGTTGGGGTTTGCTGCTTGCTGCAGCTCCTCTGGGTCCCCTCCCCAGGCAGCACATTTCTGGAGTTTGAGGATGTGGAGCTGAACCATTCTACCCATCAAATCTTACCCCCAACACCAACAGCATCTGTGGCCTCAGTGTCTCTCCATTAAGCCTCCTCTTCCAGTATCACAATTTGGCACAGACTTGCCACTAACATTTAAGAACAACAGAGATAAACAACGTGCAGTATAGCCCAGGTATTTGCCAAAACAAAAAAGCAAGATTGTAGCACTGAAAATCATGCAGGCATCTTAATCCCAGCTGAGGTTTTACAGGACCTACCCTGGTCACTGGAGATCAGACTGGTTTGGAGAATGACTTGACATCCCGCCTTCCTGTCCTACTTTTCCCAGCTATCTGAAAAGAGTTTAATTAAGCCTTTGTAAAGGATATAAGAAGCGCATACTYGCGTAAGAAGCTTATGAACGAACAATCAGATTATTGGGGTTTTGGGTTTTATTCTTAGATGACAATTGAAGATACATAGGCAAGCATGAAAAGGAAGGGCAGTGCACAAGTCTGCTGTTCACAGAGATGCATGACACCACCAGGCACGTGGTACCAGTGAGTGTTAACCACCCCATCAAACAATAGGGCGAAAGCATAGTCATATTGTAATATCAACAATAGACAATCTTGTCATTCCCTCTAAATTCACAATTTCATGTACCTCAGACAAAGATCTCTGCATATCTGACTCCATAGATACAACCTGATATTGCAGATCTTCACTGCATTAATTCCCGGTTATTGGAAAGATGTGATGTTATTAATTTTTACTTCCATTCAATTTCATATTCTTTTCCTATTCTTCAGACAAATAAGTCTAAGACAAAATAATTTAAAAAATCGCTGCAATTTAACTTTTTGTGATGGCTTCCATTTAAAAAAAAAATAATAGCCAAAGCCATGAAAGAGAGGCAGACATTAATTAATAAACGCATTCACAAAGCAAGCTCTAAACCTCTGACAAGACTTTGTCAGAAATATTCAATAGCCGTAAGTTCCTGCTTAAAGCCCCACTAAGTCAGCTTATAAATCAATTCCAGCTTTTCCTCTACAACTCAAGAAAGTCTTAGGTACTTTCAGAAATTGCAGAGCCTGAAAATGGGGAAGGGCAGGCTGAGGCTACAAAGCAGAGGAGTCCCACACCAGATTTCCTTGGAGCTATTATGGTGTCTATCATCATTTGGCTTAAAAACCCTACACAATATAGGCCAGCTCAACAACAATCATCGTCATCATCAGTCCTTTTGTAGGAAAGGTGCTTGTCAAAGCAAAAGTAAATGGACAGTAGTTTGCTCATGGCTAGAAACAAGCCTTCTAAAGCCTAGCAAGGGTCAGCCCAGGACCACTCTGCAAGCTGCTGTTTTCCTGTCTGGTTTTTTTTCAGCCTGATTAGCTGGTKGAGTCTCCTCCAGATGAGTATTGTGTTTAGATGAATTGAGCATCACACTTCAGGACACAACATTTCAGCCATCAAGGCCCCACTCTGGGGGCTCAGCCATGGAGCTGAGGTTGGAGCAGAGCCTGGCTGSCTCCAGCACAGAGCACACAGAAACAGGGCAAGTTCCAATGACCCAAAACCCCACACTGATACCCTTCCAATGCTGGCAAACACTGGTGAGGCACACAGAGACTTCAAAGAGGAAAGGGAGTATTTTATAGGAGATATTTTTAAGTTAGAGAGAAAGCAATTTTCCCTTTTACTTACGTTACACGCAAGTATTCAGTTCCACTCCATCTCACTTTTCCTTTCTGTGTTAGTAACATTTCTGCAGATGCTCTCTCCAGTTTAAAACAACATACTTAATTGCTTCATTGCACGCTCAGCTTTTAAAGCCAACAGTTCCTTTTATCAAGGCAGAAAACACAGCTCTACAACCAYAGTTAAATAAATTACTTAAGAAATCATCCAGCTGAAATAGGTTTTCCACGATTACRATAAATTATAGATGTGATTTGTTGGCATATTAGTTACAGACTCATGTGTACCAGTCTGCTGGCCAAAACATGCCAAGATCAAAGGAGAAGCTGAAAGTGGACAAGATTATTTATTATCCTGATGGATACCATGCTCAAGAAGTTCGTTGTCAGAGCTGTGGGCTGTACAAGCACAGAACAAACAGATACTCAGTCCTCAAAAACTGAGTGCTGAAGCAGAGACCATGAAACAGATCCAGGTACAAGTCAAGGATGAATTAATACATCAACACCTCACTTTTTAATTTCAYTGTATTAAAAAGTATACTTAAATCTCTTTCACTTCATCATGCTGCCTCTGTCATCGTGTAACCATTATGTAAGGCAGTATAATTAAAAATAAACTTTTCACTCCCCAGCAGCAGTTATGCAATAACTTTTAATTAACTAAGATCTTTCATGTTCAAGAGAACATTTAAGGAGTTTAAGTCATAATTCAATGCCCTTCCTCATAGCTTCATATTCAAAGACTCTAACAGMAACTCACTGCATTTTTCTTCGCATCTCTCCAGTACGAAGACGGTTTGTCAGGTTTTATTTGGTTTTATCTGCTTGCAAGATGCTGTCTCGGGGTCCTAAAAATGCAGGGACATATTTTGTGCAATCTGTCAGCAACTGTCTTCAGATGCAAGGCTACAGGGAGTTGATGAGCTCTTTTCTTATCGGAATGAGTCACAAAAATGGATTATCCACTCTTAATCCTCCTTACACTGGCAAATTTCTTTATTTGTTTTGTACAGTAAAAATAAAATARAAGTTAAAATTGGCCTGATGAAAATGTGAAAGAACAGTTTTTTTCTTGGAACGCTCTGACACAAGAGAACACCAAGCTGCCACTTTAGAGAGCCACAGGGCTTCCACCACCCATTCAGTCTTTCTCCAGAAACAGGAATCTCCCAAATTTCAGTACCCATCCCAGCACTGTGGATGGCTTCTCCCATTACTTTGGGTTTTTGTCATATCCTGTTCCCCCACCTAATATTCACTAGATGTGTTTTGTGGGTTCCTTACAGTTTTTTTGAAAAACCATCTCTCCACAAACTGAACAAACAAGAAATCATTTAACCTGTTTTCTTCACAAAACCATGAAAGCTTTTTTCACCATAGAAGTCTTACTAATCTGCATCCGCTTGAAATGCAAATATTTTTCACAAAATTGTTCTGCTAATTTTCATGAAAGCCAGCACCTTACAGGATCACAACCCCCTCACTGAAACTCTCTTTCAGTTAAATCTCAAAAGAACAAAACCTGAGCTTGGGTAACCTCTCTTCCATTTTGAATGGGGATTTAGGATGAGAAGTGTGAGTTTTGCTGCTGTTTGCTAATCCCAACAGAGAGAAAAAGGAATCCAAACTGCCTGAAAGCTCATCCCTGAAAATAATGTGATTTTCCTATAGGATTTTAAAAAATGCATCTCTTCATAGATTTGAGCTTAAACAGAGGAAAAAAAAAGAGGAAAAAAAAGAGGTCTTCATACTTCTAACACATGGTCCATGGCCAACTTTTAGTGCAAAGCTGCCCCATCAGGCAGMGAGCTGATGGACAGAATGGAAACCAGGGCTTCTTCTTTATGGTTATTTCCTTGCTTATTGGATTTGGATTTTTAGCTTCACTCTGAAATGCTGCCATGCTACATTGAGTATGTAGTAGCTGGCACCACTTTAAAGGCCCCGGCAGATCTCAGTCAGCAAACCAGATTAGTTACACCAGGCAGGAAGGAGGGCCTGTGTGTTTTGGGAAGCAGGAAGACATCCCGTTGTGGTGGTGAAAGCGGCACTGGCAGAGGGAGGGGAGGAAAACAAGCCTGAAAGCTCTGAAATTTGACTTTCATCTCAGACAGCGCGCTCCACTTAACTGCACAAAGCCATTACGCACGGGCAYGACTCAAACGTCCTGGGAGACCCTGGCGGACTGCCCTGCATGAGAGCAGTGTCACTGCCAGAGCAGAGGTTGGTGTCTTGTCGTGCCACATCAGATCCAGGTTCGTGAGTGCTGTCAGGGCTCTGCACAGCACAATCAGAGTCTGCATCAGCACAGCAGCGTCCTCCCGGTGACACACAAAGGAGTGAGCTCAGAGGGCAGCAGCACCACTGGGTGACATCCCTTCACTCCACAAAACATCTCATCTTCCACCCACCTGAAGGAGCTTCACCCACTTCCACATGCCTGTGCTATACCTGATCCACCGGTCACTTCGGAGAGGGTTCAGAGCCAAGTTCTTCCTGTAAATTACTCCTCTCTCTGCAAAACCCACTTAATGGAATTAAACGAAGGGTCTATTTGGCCAATGGAGTATGTGAAGCGCAGCATTAGATTTGATCTCAGTCCATTTCAGAAAGTTCCAAAATGGAGACAAATTTTCAGTCATAGGCTGATAAAAGTTATTACAAAAATACAATGTAAAAGTTTCCTTCTACAAACCATTTAAAAATATATGGTTTATTCAAAGCATGTACATCATTAGAGAATTATAAATGACATCTATAGAGGAGCTGGATAAGAAGAAAACTTTAATTTAAAATTTTCTCTTTCTTTTTTTTTTTTTTTTGGATGGACAAGAAAAATCATTAAAGCAGAATCATAAAGATTACTCTGTAAGGAAGAAAAAGTCCCTGACATGCAACCTAAGACACCAAGGTTAAGCATATCTGACAGTCTTCTACTCGTTAAAATACACATTTGTCTAATCCCCATTGGCCTTAAGAATATCCAAAATGTAGCCAAACGTGTCCTGGGCTGCACCCAGAGCACCGTGGGCAGCAGGGGAGGGAGGGGATTCTGCCCCTCTGCTCCGCTCTGCTGAGACCCACCTGGAGCATCCAGCCCTGGGGACCCTGCACAGGAGGGACAGGGACCTGCTGCAGCCAGAACAGAGGAGGGACACCACAATGATCAGAGGGATGGAGCACCTCTGCTGTGAGAAAAGGCTGACAGAGTTGGGATTGTTCAGCCTGGAAAAGAGAAGGTTTAGGGGTGCCCTAACGGTGGCCTTGCAGTACCTGAAGGGAGCTGACAAGAACAGTGGAGGGGAACTATTTACAATGGCTGGAATGCCAGGACAGGGGCCAATGGGTTCAAACTGAAAGAGAAGATTTAGTTTAGATAAAGTTTTAGGAAAAATCCTRTGGCRAGAATGGTGAGGCCCTGGCACAGGCTACCCAGAGAAGTTGTGGTGCCCCATCCCTGGAAATRTTCCAGGCTGGAGGGGACTCTGGTCTAGGAAAAGGTGTCCCTGCTCATGGCACAGGGGTTGAAATGTGATGATTTTTAAGGTCCCTTCCAACCCAAGCCAATCTATGATCCTATGATCTGTAATGTAAATATACCATTTTTTCCTCTCTGCCACTTTTTTTTTAAGTATTTCAGCTAGTTTTTTCCACTAGCAAAAGAAGAGGAAGTTATTTTATTATTTTGGACCTACCCCTTGGAAACACTGCTTCCTCAGCAGTCAGATTTTGTTTGGGGTGCAAMTCCCTCCCCTGTCAAAGGATTGTAGCTTGAGTGGGAGGAGATACAGAAATAGCAAAACAATCACATTAAATATTATCAATATCTGGGAATTACACCACCTTATCAATGCACCAAAAGCATGTAAAAGGATAGAAGCATATTAGGTCATGTTCTGGTCACAAACCATGAGTTCCCTTTTAGCCATGATCCTCCTATCTTTGCCTGTGTCATTTATGAAAACGCTCTTGATGCCCTCACTGACCATCCCTCCAGGGCTGTGTGACAATATTTGCTGCATGCCTGTCCCCTCTGGTTTACACCTCCTTTACCTCCCAGGAAGAGAAACATGCAGTGCACAGATCATAAAGATGGTCTTTCAGAACCGTAAYATTATTTTAGCATGACATGCACACAGAGTGCCATCTTGGGGCAACCTGCTACTAAGTTATCCAGACATTTCGTCACTGTAGGAACCACAGACTGGATTAATTTCAGCTCAGTTCCTCTGCCTGTATTATATATCTGAATGCAAGTGTGAGCTGCTCAAAAAAGAAAGGYGGCTCTTTCAAGGAACAATTGAATGGATTTTTCTAGACATTGGTGTGAAGGTTACCTGAAATGCCCAAAGCACTGCCAGTTTTTATGCACTGAATGCAAGAGCAAAAGCTCTGACAGCATTTGGTTTTGATGACCACAAATATACACCCGTATATTGATTAAATTAATAAAACCACAGAAAACACAGCCTGCAAGAAATCCAGCCTCTGCCTCTAAGAAGTCAGGGTGAAAACAATATACACAGATGATTCTTGGAGAAATTACTAAAAATTAAAGCACAGTATCTCTGCAGAGAGCTGAGCTGCTCCTGCTATTCCTTCTGCTGGGAAGGCAGTGCAAAGTGCCCGGTCTGAGGGCTTGGCTTTACACGAGTCCATCAGGATCAGTCCATGTCTCACCCCTGTTCAGCCTTAGCCCCACACAACCCTCAAACCCAAACCCCTCAAGAGGATCAATACCGTGGTACAGGGCGGTTTCCAAAAGCTGTGCCTAACCCACAGGACAGCAACGACCCAAAAATGACCATCCAACATCAGCATCACACAGAGCTCTTAGACAGCAGARAAGAAATACTCTGAGGAGACGAAGAACTGTGTTGTAGTAACACTTCCAYCCTTCTTACAATAATTTAATACCAACAGGAAAAAATACCAGCCCTTTCTATAAATATACCTAAAGTATTACTACCATGTGTGTGGAGAAGGGTTTTTGCACTTTCTTTCATTGCAGAGCTTAAATCCTGGCAGGATCTCAAGTGAAAGATGAAGCCAGGGGTCTGCTGCAGAGGCTGCGTGTGTGTACCACAAACCACCAGGCGCCCTGGCGCAGCCCAGCCCTGCCAGCAGCTCTGCTCCTGAGGGCCAGGACCAAAATAACCCCGTGGGAAAACTTCCACAGCCATTACCTACTCACTCCAACAAATACAACTCGCACTGGTTTTCAGAAGTTCCCTGTTTTATTCACTGAGTGACAAATACGCATGAGGAAATCAGCAACRGAATTCAGAAGAAAGAGGTTCAGTGTTTAACCCCCATGAAGGTGTATGAGGAGACAGGGGACAAGAGAGGTTACAAAAACAAGAACACATCATCTGTAGCACAGACACTAAAGCACTTCTTGCTTTAATACACAAGGATGGCATCTCCTGCACAGCAGAATCTGCACACAACTCTTCATAGAGAGAGCCTGAACAGCAAAGCCCTCATTTGGAAAATGCCCTAGGTGGGAACAAGCTGGTTCCTACCTGCCAACTGTCTTGGCAGACCCAGAAGTCCATATTTCTGACCTTTCCTCACAGGGCTGAGAGCTTGTACTGAAATGAGCATTCAGGAGAAGAAGGGATGGGGTGTGAACAGCCTCTGCATCATGGCCACAGACCAAGCAAAAGTGCAGAAGGCTGAGACCACGAGTGTTGTCAGAAGGGCAACAAGGAATCCCCATCTGGGTGASTTCCTGCCCACGTGATTTGACTTACCAGCCATGAAAAAGTCGTAAGTATTGGCAAATGAAACACAGAGACAACAAGGACCTGTCAAAGGCAGCTTTGCTGCCACAGCACCCCAGCTCTAGAGAGGCAGATCCTCTGATACCCCAAAGCAGGGCTGCAGAGGAATATCCACCCAGGTCAAAGTAAATTTGGATGGAAACAAAAATTACTCTTCTAAGTTAAGGGGGCACGGAAGGAAATAAAATCAATTTGTAATAGAAGTTCCAAAAGACCAACTTTGTCAGGAAATTCATCATGAACGGCATCTCATGAGGTCCTTAGTTTCCCTCTACACCACCTGAGATCCTTCAGCCAGGCAGGAAACCACCAAATACCAACAAAATCAGTGAAAACAAATGGTCTCATGCTTTTTCTGGAGGCYTTTGCAGCAAGGAGTGGGGCCAGCGCCAGGAAGGGAGAATGGATACTGATTTACTGTGGTAAATCATCCCCCGACCTAGACGCCAGCTTTTTGGAGAGAGTTTCTGCCGCCTGCGAAGAGAAAGTCAGGCCCCAGGCTTGCRTCACCCCACCCCTGAGTCATCCCACCACGCAGATCTTCTCGCCGCCATCACTCCTTGGCCTGGCTCATGTAATTGTTACTGCAGAGCTGCAATCATCGCTGTGCRGTCGGAGAAAAGCCGGCATCCTACCCACACACAGAGAAATCGGCCCCAAATTCAGCACCTGAACATGAAACTGAAACCCCAGGATAAAAAGAGGAGGCAGGGAGGGCTCCCCYCAGGCTCCTCAAGGATTCAGGCTGAGGGGATGCTGCCTGAGATACAGGATGCCCTACATAAAGGGGACAGGATGGGGACAGAGAAGCAGTGGGGGTGGAAAATCGCTGCCTGGCTCGTGCCTGTGACCAGGTTATGTCAGGTGCTATTAAGGCACGAAGTGTGAGCACGCGTGTCTGAAACCCCACTGCAGACTGCTCCAGCAGCCTTGGAATTAAACCTCCCTAAAAAACAGATTTTAAAAAATGAAAAACAAACAAAAAAACAACAGCACACCCCTACGCAGCAGCTAAGAGAGAAAAACTCGCACCCAAATGTGCCCAGGGGAGCCGACCAAGCAGCCCTACACCTCCAAAAGCACCCTCCTCCCCTGGGCTGAGCGCTGCTGCTGCCGTTTCGTCTGCTCAGCTTCACTGCCCGTCCACGTCCCCCCAAGGCAGAGCTGCAGCCGCCGGGGAGCTCTGCYGTGCCTTCAAAGAGCCTAAACTGGGTCAGCAGAACGGAGAGAAAAAACCTGATTAAAGCATGAAGAAAGCAAGCAGACCTGCTGGCTGAGAGACAGCAGAAGGCAGAGAAAGGCACTCACAGGCTCCTCATCTCCTTGGAGGCACAGAAAGACAAGGGCTGCTGGTCCCCCCTTCCACAACTGCAGGGAGGGAAATGCATTTCTCAAATCTGTAAGGGGATGCAGGCAACAGAAACACATTTGGGGATGGGGGAGTGAAAGTAGAKAAGTGTGTCCCTGTGTCCTCCACGCAGCATTCTGCCTCGGGCCACCCTCACCCACATTTCCAGTCAATTTATTCTGACTTAAACCAAGTGAAACAATTTAAATCCATGCAAATCTAAAACCCTTCATGAGCCTTATGGCTACGGTTTGCACCATCCTTCTTTGCGCCTGAGTAARGCCAGAGATGTCAGAGGAAGAGCCCCAACAGCTGCCAGGCTCAAGCAGCAGATTTTGGATGCAATTAAAAAYGCTAAACAGGATAAACAGGAGACCACAAGGAGGAAGCTTTGTTTCTCTGATGGAGACTTCTGACCTTAAAATAAACAAGCCAAAAGCACTTCTGCATTTGTAGGTGAAGCACAGCGAATGGGTTTGGGGGCTGCCAGGAGTGAGGTGGACCCTTAAGAAACACAAAACTGCCAGAACTATAATTGGAGTGACATTTGGAAAGAAAGAGAGTTTTGCAAACCATGGAATTCAGAGCAGCTGAGAGCTCTTGCAGTGACCCAGGCTTTGGTGAATCCAAACCAGGTGATGGACAACAGAGACATTGCTATCCCCTGATAYCACCAAAACCTCCAGAACCGTGCCCCCATCTCCCCGAAACCCAGCATGAATCCAACCTGGCTCTGGAAAACACCTTCTCCAGGCCACATGGCTGAAAAGGCAAACAGGTTTTTCTGCACAGATCCTGGGAAAGCAGCTCCAGGTGGCTCTGTGGAGCTGCACACCCACCCCTGTGGTCTGTGAGCCCACACAAAGCCATCGCTCCCTCATCCTGACCGCTGGCTCCAGGGTGGGCTCTGTGTTTGCTTAAGAACTTCCAATRAAAATATCAGCTTAAGAAATCACAGCAGCACAGGATGGGTGGGGAGAACATTCCCCACGAGAAAGAATCCGAGCTCTGCAATTGCACAAATCATATCTAGATATGGTTGTAAAGACTCTGCCTGCAGAAGGAATAGGAGATTTGATCTAGCACACAAATAAAAATCAGAAATCTCTCCTGTCAGCCATGAAAAAGGCTATCAATAATTCATTTTAACACAAAGGGAGATCAAAGAAAAATGCTGTGTTAGTTTGACATTTTGATATGTTGGTTCAGGATTCTTCTTTAATGTAATGTGTAACAAACAGCACAGTTCATCTATAAATGCCAGACACGCTTACAAATTGTTGAATATAGCAGGTTCTATTAATATTCACTTAGACTTTTTAAATTAATTCACTTTCACTGCCTTTACATCACTTTAACTGCTTCTACACAGCAGTTGCAGGTCAAGTGGAGCTCTCAGAAATGCTACACAGAGTTTCCAAAGATAAAGTTTCAAATTTGTAACCACATTTCCCTTCATTTCTTCATGTTACCCACCACACAGCCTAATGTCCAACCCAACTTGTTTGACTATTACATACTTGCTGTGAATTGCTTCTGAAAATTGCACAGTCAAGAGCCAGAATGAGGTGCTTGTGTCCTAAATCAACTGTCTGTGCAAGTTCACTCTCAAATATTGTGGTTTGATCTCACTTACAATTTCCTTATGGGCATTTGGTGGAGTGGATGRAGTATATTAAACTCCAGAAAGCATGGCTTTGCAATCCACAGATTTCAGTGTTATGTTGCAAGAGGTATTTATTGCGGTGGAGAGCTGTTGGCAAATTTAACATATATTGCTCAAGCTCAGTCTGTATTCCCTCTGGTGTGAAGAGGACACAAGGGSACTCACATCTTCTAAATTTAAGTAGGGTAGGGCAAATTTCTTGCAAGATAAAATCCCCTCTAAAATGCTGAAAATGGTTAACTCTCTGTGACTTATCTGTTCCAGGGTCAAGTAGAAAAGTAAATACTCACGTTGTTACATCACTTTGATTAAGGATTCTCTTTAAAGTACATTTTTAAGCAACATTTTGGCAGTTCTTTTTAAAACTATTTCAYAAAGTCCTTGATGGTAACAACCTTTCTTAGAGGCTGACACAGCCTGTGCTGTCTTTGAAGGGAAAGCAGTGGTCATTCATGTCCTGAGCATGGATGGATAGAACAGACTCTTGGATACAGACTTGCAGATCCATGGGTTTTCTATGTATTGTAGCTTTTRAATTACTATTTACATTGGCTGCTTCATCTAGAAAAGAGCTGTAGTTTGTTGGAGGGGGTTACCAAATGTGATGACAGTCCAGATGGTAAAGCTGTTACCTGATCCAGATGATGAAGTTGCATTATCCTTGTTACATCCAATCCCTTATGAACAGGAAGAACTAAAATTACTAGTATTTTTTTTTTCTTCCCACCAAGTGTTTGCAGAGTGCCATGCTGACAGTTGCATGTGGAATCCCATGGTATTACCATTTCCCTAAGAACAAGGCTCAGAAAACCGTGCATTCCTTGCTGGACTGTTTTTAACCAGGTAGGACATCATCCCTCCCAGGAAGTGAACCACCAGAGGAAAGCCTTTTCCTCACACACCTCAACCCCAARAACTCCTATCCCCATGAACTCTCACCCCAGCAAATCCAATCCCCAAAGCTCCCACCCCCACATTCAGTGTCTCTTGGTTCAGTGCTATTTGTAGGGAAGCAGTTCCAAGGACAACTCCTAAAGCCAGGACCACCCACACCTCTGTGTCTGCCGGACTCTCTTGAGCATCCCTCTGACCCTGCAGGTTGAGGAGAGCAAGAACTGGCCATGCCTGCAGATGATACACCTGGTCCAGCTGGTCCCAAAGGTGGCTTTGGATCTTCCCCTAATCACATGTGGAGTATGCACAGAGAGTAGGAGAAAAATGTTCAAAAWAAAGACAGCTCAAGTCCTCCTTAGTCTTGTTTTTGCACATGGTAATAATTTCATTAAATCACTTAGATGCTTTTGAAAATTTCAAWCTCTGTTGGAATAATCCCAAAAAAATTTGAAAAGAAACTCAAAATAGCCACTGTCATTCCCTCAAAGGACTACAGTGTGAGCTACCTCTGTAACCCCAGCTTAAAAAAAACACTCCAGAGCAGGAGGAGAGGAATGGCCACAGCCAGTGACAGACTGACATGCTGCAGGGTCCCATCTGGCAGCATGAATTTTACTTCTGATTACAAAAAACCCAGCCCAGAGGCGCAGCAGCTGGACAAGGATCTGGCAGCTCAGGCTGCGACCCCCCCATGAACATGAGAGCTCCCAGTTCTTGGGAGAGGGGTCTGCAGCTGGGACCCTGCCCCAGTCCCAACAACACCTCAAAACAGAGGAGAACAGGAGCACTGAACTGAATTCATGGGTGCTTAAAGCACAGGACACAACTTTGCATAAGCCTGATCACTCTCAGATTTTCACTTATATCATGAAATCAGGAAGGGGGGAATGTTTCCCTGACATGCTKTACGAACACAAACACGTTATTATTTGAAAGGCTGTACAAAGGTTAAGTCTTTAATCCCCTTAATCCAGACGACAAACAAACAAAACCCCAAGAATGGGATCCTGGAGCACAGCTGAGTGCTGTCAGGTCTCTTGTGGGGGCTCTCCATTCACATTGCTCAAGCCAGTTATGAGCCTCCAGCTAAAAAGTTGCTGCAAAGAAAATAGATGCAGGCATGGTTTTATTCCCAGGTCTTTAAAGCTTATCACAAGCAATTTGTCAGCCTGGGCTCATGTTTCAGTGAGTAGGGTTTAATCCTCAGGTCAGTGGTACCAGGGTTACTGGATTTCCAGGTCAGGCTGTCACTGCCCTCCCACTGACTCTCGAGTGTAGTGACGCCTCTTACTTGTTACTCGTGCACAGGGAAAATGCAGATTCTGCTGAATAAAATGAAGAAGGGTCAAGGAAGGGGAGGAATCAGATAGTGACACAGAGCAGCATCAGAAGAGGATCTGCAGAGTGTTTGGGGCTGAGGAGTGCTCCTCTTTTGGTGCAACCTACAGAAAAAATTCTGGTCAATGCAAAGCATTTCCAGCACTCCCAAACCATAATGCTGCGGTAAGCAGACACCAGTGCAGGCACTCCAAGGGTTAAATGGATTTAGGACCTGACCTGGGTTTATAGAATACTGGGAGAATACTTCCACTTATTTCAGCAGGAATTGGGTCAGCTGCAACCATGCATCCTAAATGAACCGCAGGAAGAGTGTCGCTAATTTCAGCAGTAGGTATTCATGCAATTCAAAGTAGATGTGTGGTTATTTACCTTGCTGAACCAAGCCTACAGGAAAAGTCTAACCCACTGGTATAAGCACCACATTTAAAATGGCACTGCCCTTTGTGCCACACAGTCCATCAGGAGATGGTGAGCTACCAAAGATGAGGGGCAAGAGATTGTAATGAAAATACTGCATTTCCTCTCAAAGTCTTTCTCATCTTCTCTGTATCTGTCTTGTCAAGTGTGGACCATTCAGTGCAGAGTCTGTCCATTCAAAGAGAAGAATTTGTGGGCATGATCTAAAAGGCCACAACTTCAGTAGTACGTAGATAAGCCAGCAGAGGAGTTAACAGCCCTGGTGCAGCCCAACCCTCAACAAGAACTTGTAACAGTTTTTTTGGAACCGAAAAGTCCCCTTTCTCCTCATTTTGGACACTCCCCGGGTTGCTGCAACAGCTCCCAGGCCTCTSCTCACATTGCTACAAGCTGAATTGGACCCAATCTCTCACTGTGGGCAGAGGTCACTCTGAGCAGGGCAGCAGAGCACAGGAAGGCTGCAGGGCTCAGAGATGTTCTCTGGCTGCTGAGCAGGAGCTCTGCTGAGTGTGAAACACACCAGATCCACATCAATAATTCTCACAGTGGTACACCCATCACTGTTCACTGCGTCCCACCACAGCCAGAGCAGCAGATCACAGACAGAAAGCAAAATGGAAAAGGCAATTGGATTATGCAGACCCAAATTATCCAATCCAGCCTCCAAATCTCTGCACACAGGGGTAGAAAAAGAAGAATGCAAAGGCTCCTTCCCCAGCTGATGAAAACATGAACCAGATTCAAAAGGATGTGCAAAGGCACAGGCAGGTCCTGCTCTGCACAGCTCTCTGTCTGGCCTCAGTAAATTCTGCTAAAGCATGTTATCCATTTGAGATTCTATGTGCAGTGAGAGGAAAAACTAGATGGGAGGAGGGAAAGAAAAAGGAAAAGACACTCAGCACAGATCCCCATTTGTAACTGGGCCCCGAATTACAGTTAGAGCAAGGCTCCCTCTGCCACGAGGAAGGCAAGTGTCTCATCTCATTTTGTAAAACTGCAAAGGTCACTGCAAAATTACAGCTCAGTTCTGATTTCATTTGAAAAGAAAAAAAAAATCATGGTGAATTTAGAGCGTTTGGGAGCAGTCAGCCCTCTCCCAGCTCCCAGCACAGAAGTCCCATCTGCCCACTTTTTCACCCCACTTTTGCAGAGCACAACTGTTGTGCTTCAAGATTCATTATAAAAGAAAAGGAGCAATGACTGCACAGCCCAGAAAGGGTGAAAAGGACTGTGAAGGGCWATAAAACCCCTTATTTACATGGAGACTGCTCATGCCATACACTATCAGGCTGCCAGGCTCCCTGCCTGCCTRAGTGCTGACAGCCTTTCCAGCTCTGGCAGTTCACAAGGTCGTGGTCTCTGCTGACATTTCATTCCACTTACCAGCCTGGTTTTCCTTAGCCCCACCAATTCCAGCTCTGATCTCACAGCCAGCAGCTCAAGAATATGACAATTAAAGATTAATGTTATAAATGCATGGAAAGTCGAAAAAAACCCAGATTTTTTTAATGTCATGCCAGACCTATTCATTTTTATGTTACCCTTGTGCTTCTAGACACCAGGCCAGGAGTGTCACTTTTCCCCAGCAGACTGCAAATGCTTTCTTCCTTTCAGCTGCCAGCTAGTTTTGTGGGCTTATATATTTTTATTTAATTATTCACTGTAACACATGAAACATTAAGCAGCTTCTTTCCATGAAGAAATGAGTGCTGTTTCCCAATGACAACATGCTAAGTATCCTTAATAGCAGGAATAAGGAAATGAGTTGACTAGAACAAAGGGGGAAAGGGCAGGGAAAATGAGAGAAGCTCGGAGCAACTAACATAAAAAAAAACCTCCAAAACTTCATTTCTAAGAAAATGGTCACAGTGAGCTGATCTGGGAAATAAAAGCAGAAAGAAACAGAATTTTAAAGTGCAAAAATGTTTCCTGGTACGACTTCTGGGCTACAATTCCCTTTCTCAACACTGGCGGCGATGGGTCAGGGAGGAAAAAGCCGCAGATGCAATGTTACAATATGTAACAGTTGTGTTTTCGTAATGGTGCTAAACCCCTGATAGCTGTGAGAAAAGTCTGTTCTTCCAAAGAACAGAAAGTTAAAGGCTGAAGTCGTTAACAAAAGCCATTCCAAGCCTCAGTTTTTCCTGTGAAAGCAGGACTGCGAGCACACATTTCAGTGTATGCTGTACTCACTTAATGTCTTTTGCAGCAGCAGCAGCAGCGAGAGATGGTCTCATCAGGTTACAGAGCCCTGTGAGCTCCTGAGAGCTCCCCACACCGCTGCAGAGCCAGCTCRCATCGACCCAGGATGGGACAAACCCGGTGACCTTGACACCTCTGCGGGCTCTGCCCAAACTCCTCGCTCTGCCCTTGAAAGCCTGGGTAGGATTGTGTGGGTGTAAGGATTTTTCCTGATTCTGGTGTTTATTTGCTGGGTCACAGAGGTAAAATTATCTCTGTTTGATTACTTAAAGCTGTTGGCTGCAGAGATAATCCGTGCATTAGCAGCTGTACGGTGGGTGGTTGGCCGCTCTGCAGTTGGAAGCAAAGAAGTCATTTTGCACAGCACTTCAGAACAGAAAACTGAGTGTACAGGACAAAAAGCCCATCACAGACCCATGAAAAATTTGCTTTCTGCAAGGAGAAACCCTCTCATTTTCTGGCAAGGAGGAGGGTGAGTGTCCAGCTGTGTCCTGTGAACTCCTCCATCCCCCTGGAGAAAGAACACCTCGAGCAAACAACCAGTGGAGCCCAACTCCTGCAATTGCAACAGCTGCCTCTTTATACTTTCACAAAAGGAGRCTGATTACCAGTAGCACAGCTTAAAACAGCAGGTCTCAGCAACTTTGTTTAAGAGCCATAAACTTGCTATCAGGAGGATAAATCCCATTAGCCTTGGGAGAAAGAGGGGGTGAAACCTCCTACCTGGTATGGCTTCTCTGGGAAAGGTGGAACAATGCCCCAGTGCACCGTGGATAAATATTTAGAGTACAAATATTGCTGGAAACAATGATCTAAATTCTCCACCTGCTAATCCACCAAGCAGATACTCCTTGCCCACTTGTGTCTCTAGGAGAGCCATAGCAAGCTCCCCCTTCCCAAGGCAGTGAAACTTTGGTTTGACACATTTTTCTCTGAGGATTTGCAACTTTTCTCCTCTTACCTTCACTTTGTGTGCAGCTGCTGAGGTTTAGTCCTGCCAAGGAGAAGTGGGGGCAGTTCTGGGCAGATTTCAGGCTGGAAGATTTATAAAGAACAGACATCAAAACCAAAGAGTGGAAAATTCATAGAAGATAGAGAGGGACATGAAACTTCCCAGGGACAGGAGTGACAAGAAGCAGAGAAGCATACTTGTTTTATTAAAAATCTGCATATGAAAGCAGAGGGGAGCATCCTCACACACAACAGACCTGCTCTSTGCTGTCTCTTCACTTTGCCATGGCCTGAGACAAAGCAGAGACACACAGATKATAATAAGTTCAAAGTATCACCTAYTGGGAGGTTTTGGTTGTTTGGGATTTTTTGGGGGGTGGAAGGGGGGTAGCAGTTTTGCCAGCACTCTGTCTTACTCTGGTGCACAGACACGTGCATCCTCCACGCAGCCACAACTGCACCAAAGATCTGTAGGCACAATTGATAATATCTGGAACGCATTAAAAAATTAGAATGTATAGTTCCCTCAGCAGCTGTACTACTTTTCTCAGTCTTTACTAATTAACATACAGTGAGGAGCTACCAACAATCACAGACCCAAGGTCRTGTTTAGCTTCCTTCCTAAACAAAGCACAGAAAAATACCTTCAGCSCTGACAATGCTGCAGTCTCACGTGTCACAGAACTAAAACTTCAAAGAGTTTCTTTGCCATAAGCTCTCCCTTTTCTTTCTYTTTTATTTTTTKAATCACATAAATTAATCAAATATGGCAAATTTGATGATTGGTCCACCACCCYTCTTTTTCCAACCTCACCCATTAAAATCCTGCCTGACTTTGGGAGCAAAACTGAAACAATTCATCCCTGTGTATTTTATAGTGCAAATTATCACACTGAAAAATGCACATCAAGGAATGCAGCCAACAGCTCATTTTTGTGGAAGGGGTGGGAATGGAGGACAGGGAGGCAGCCAGGGAGAGAAACTGCTCAGGTTTGCAGATCCCAAAGGCAAGCATTAAAACCCACTTTGAGACAGTCCCAACATTTCCAATGCCATCCTTCCTGCACTTTAAAAGCTATCTCCACTGTGCCATCAATCTTTGTATCTTTTAGCAAATAATTTAAGACAGCTTTATCTGCTCATTACCCTAAAGAGTTAAAAGTTGCATGGTCTGTATTGTCTTAGGATGAGGAAAGGGAAAGACAAGGCAAATGTTTTATTTATCCTTTAAAATTGGATGTGGAAAGATTTATAAATGGATTAATTTTAATTAGTGTCCTCATTTTATTTAAAAAAAAACCAAAAAGTGTGCCTTAAAATTAATTCATTGCTACCCTGAGTATTAACAAATATGTCAAGTCTTTGCTTCTTTTAAAGCCCCCTTGTTGCTTAGAGTTTTTTTATTATATATCAAAAGCAGCCTCTGATGAGGCTAATTTTCAAAAACSGTGCTGGAATGAAGCCTGGGACAAATGTTTTCCTCAATTTTTAACAAGGCAGGCCTGATAAATGTTATTCTCTGGGGTGAATTTTGCCCCGTGGCCTTTGTGTCCCATCTCGCAGGGCCTCCCTCCAAACTCAGSCTGAAGAACCTCTTGGCTGTTTGGGAAGTTTAAACTAGATACCCACCCCAGAGCAGAGTCATTTGAACAATGGCTTTTAACATTTGTGTCTCCTTGAGTGGTTTCTCTGGTGGCTGCAGGAATTTGATTCCTYGCAGATAAAGCACAGGTGCGGTACCTGGGAAGGTTTTTAAAAGACTTCATGAGATGTATTGGCATTTCTGCTCTATTTCATTAGGGCACCAAGCAAAATGGAGACACCTCAACATAGCAAGGCCAAAAGCAACAGTTTTGTTTTTCTGGAACTGGATAATCCAGGCCCTGCCTACCTGAGTTTCTTCTGCAGATGCCAGAACCACAGACAGCAGAGACACCAGCCTTCATCCCCACCTTCTGTGCACTGACTCGTGACAAGCACAGAGAGGGATCTRCCTCAGAGGTTTTAGTTACAAACCAGGTGAGAAGCTCTCAAGCCATTTGCTGTCTCCAGAAAACCAAGGCTCAACCAAAAGTTCTCTTGTAATATTCACGTGTAGTATTTCTGACATTTTGGGACCACCTCTGAAGGCATCCCCTCTCCTAAACAAACAGTCCCATGAGGAAGCTCTCTCATCTGAGCTGCCTCTTCCTGTGTAAACTCAGTGATATTCAGCCTTCCCCACCACCCACAGCACCAGCTCCCACCACTGAAGTTCTCCTCAACTCCCACCCAGCCACTGCAACCTCTTCCATCCTCACAGTTGATCTGAATCCCCTCCTCTACAGCCAGCACCACAACTGGACTAATTAATTTTAAAATTTTACACCACTCTATTCCTGGGGTTTTTTTTCCTTCCTCAGCTCCTTGCTGCAAGTATTTTTCACTGTTGAACTTGACACATGCTTTGACTCTGCACAGGAGGAGAGCTTGGGCTCTCAGTCACACAGCCCTTTTCTCAGTCAGTTTGATGGAATTATTTCCTGTGCTGGAAAGGGCTGGAGAAGAGCTTGAACCAAACTCTCCCTACAGCTCTGATGTCTCCACTGCCAGAGGTGCTGCCTGTGCCCCCAGCATGGGGAGGGGACCAGCACAGGACACAGGGAGGGGACCAGCACAGGACACGGGGAGGGGACCAGCACAGGACACAGGGAGGGGACCAGCACAGGACACAGGGAGGGTACCAGCATAGGACACAATGCCCACACCAACACCACCCAGGGCATGTGGCTCCCCCAGAGAGGACAGGACCTCTCGCTACCACCACATTCCACTCACTGCCTTCTTCTCTTCCACATTTCTCCTGTGAGCACCCTGCCCTCTCTGCACTCCCTCAACAGGTGGATGTCACTGCTCTCAAGCTCCTGGCAACCTGACTTCAGGCTCCTGCTCCTATTCTGTCCAAGAAGGCATTAAACCCCTGGCCGTGCTGTTGTAACARCCCCAACACAACCCGCCTGAGCGTTTTAGGGTGTCACAGCTGTGAATGATCGGCTTGTGAAGGATGAAGTCTGGCACCTTCCCGTGCTCCAGCCAAACAAAAGGGAGGAGRAAGAGAGAGAAGTGACACTTTCCCCTCCACTTGATGAAAGTGAAATCTGATGGAGGGAGGGGGGGTGAAAACAGTCTGGGCGCTAAGCCCCTTATTAATTAATGCGTGTTTTGAAAAAAKAAATGCAACAGTGCACTCATTTCGGCTGGTTTCTAGGAGCTTTTGTGACCTTAATAATTCATGTTTATGCAAGCTGCTTATAATGTTAAGCAGTTGGGTTTTGTAGATTTTGTCCATTGCATTTAACTGAGATGAATACATCTAGCTGTGAAATTAGGTTGGCCGTAATACTCACAGGGAAGCTTTAAAAAAACAAAATTAGTGTTTTCAGAAAGGCAAACAAAATTCACAGCTTTGTCTGAAATAATTTTCCATCCATTACTAATACACACAATGTAAGAAACAGCAAATAATTTTTTTTTCCCCAGATTTGTCCTTTCGCTTTGCTTTTCATGTTTTGGCAGCATTTTCAACACCATTTAATTGTTTCTCAAGCACATAATCAGGGTTTCCTGCCTGTTTTGCCTTTCTTCATCGCAACAGGACCRTAATGTGGGGATTACAAATACCAAAGTGATCAGGAAAACTAAGCAGCAGGTGGAACTCATATGTTGGATAGCAGTTTGGGCTCCTGCAATGCAGAGCAATAGGCTGCAAGAACACTGCTAGCACAGGGAGAGGATTTATTCTTCCAGGTTTGTGCCTGTTACCCATGGACACACAACTCTTCCAGGAAGTCACTTCGGACAGTGGCCTGGACTGAAGAGCAGTTTATATCTGATCCACCAGGCAGCCAGCAGAAAGCATGGCTGCAGCCAGAACAAGCAGCTACTTATGTTCTGAATAGTTTATTTGTATTTCCCAATGTACCAGACAGGACTATTCCTACACACTCTTCACTGAAACAAGCAGGTSTCTGAAAAAATCTGCATTCACTTTGTACCAACACAAGATAGGCCACTTTTCTCACTATCCCATCAAAATTTGGCCAGATTTAAGGGAAACTGAGAACCTGCTCCTTCCTGAGCAGGACAGCTTCGACAAGGAGACAGGGACATGGTTGTAAAGGGTCACCTCTCTGAAATCCTGGCAAGCCTGTGCACATCCCTGCCAGGTCATGTATAAACTGGAAGCTCCTCCATAAAGACGCTTAGTTGGCTTTTCACCTGACTTTATTTGAGCAAGTTCTTATTTAAGAGAAGCTGTGTTCATTCAAACTGAAATCACAGTTTKCTCCTCAATGCAAACTGCCAAGGGCACCTCCCAGCAAACAGAAAGTTTCTGAGTGCAGTAAAGGAAGAGCAAACTGTCCCTGCAGTGCCAACAGTATCGTGAAATAAAGTGGGAGCTGAAAGAAATGGACTATTGTAAAACACATGGGGTTTTGTTCCAGCTTTGCTCTGGCTTTAACAGGAACGGGCTCCAATTTATCTCTATTTTTTCCCTCCCCAAATACGGGATATTTACTCTTAACACAGCCTACAAACACATTGACACTCAGAGCCTACACAGTGGCCTTGAAACACCAAYTGCTTTCACCACCCAGTGCAGCCAGGCAAACTCCAGCCTATTACAGACCAAAATGAAACCAGGTGATTTTAAGGCAAGTGTTAGGTCTTCCACAGAAAACCTTGAGTTCAGTTTTGAAAGACTAACAGTTCGTTACACATAAAAGCTAATATGCAATCAGTTTTAGCAGCTTGGAGTAGCTTTTGGAACAGCCACCTCCCTACCTACAAAAAACAAAAGGCAGTTCCCTACATGTATGAGCCCATGGCAGCATCATTGCCAGTAGCTAAAGTAATGTGCACTGTCTTAAATATCTAATAGCACATAAAGTTCAAAATCTATTTCTTTGTGTACTTACATGACTCAGACTGATAGCTGCACTCATTTTAGATWAGGTACCTAAATCAATTGGCACCTAATCCAAGCTCCATCAAATYCAAGGCCATCTCTTACCACAAGACAGGATTATCCAATGAACACTGAAGAGAGACACTAAAAGTTGTGSTATCATACCTTCCAAACAGCAACAGTTCCTGCCTCCCATCAGAGAGGTTACCCCTGAGCTATCATCCCATCTACAGCAGGTAYTAAAAGGCTACAGATAAAATCATTAATCTCAAAGCAGGTTATCTCCAGTCAAGGCTTCCATTTTCCCAAACCCTCTGTATTCACCGAAAAGTGATCCCATTAGAAGACCACTCACAAGAAGTATCATTTCTAAAGAGTTTCCTGGTGTTTCTCAAGCTGAACTACCACTTCTGATGCTTGCCCAAATCCACAAAGGAGTCATGTACGACATATTGGTCTTCAGACTGACAAACTTGAAAAARTAGTTCATTTAGGAAACTTGCAGCTGTGATGCATAAACCTCTCCCTACCTCACCATGCAAGATGCACATGAAAAGAGGGCAGCTGCCCCCTCTTTGGCCAAGTACAACCAGTGATTCCACATCTCTCAGGCTGGAGCAGTCAGGCTGCATCCACAGCCAGCCAGAAGATTCTGACCATGAATGTTCTTTTCTGCAGCYGTAACTGCAGGCCATTACCTTTCACATAGAACACATTTAAAAGTAAATAAATGTACAAAGTACCAAATGATTTAGGGGAATGTTCTGCCTACAACAATGCTATCTACCCCCAAGAATCAAAATTAATTGGAGGAGGAAGAATCTTTTAATTGATAYAGCTCTATGTTGTAAAATGGCACTTGAGTGACAGGCAATTACACTTCAAGCGATTTCTATTATAAAGTGTCTAACAGAACAGATACAGCAGGAAGGGAAAAAAATAGCAAGCCTAAATACCGCAAGAAATGAAATTTGTGTGCACTGTCTGTGTGATCAATGCAAACATAACCACAAAGATTTGCATTACAATAGGGCAGTAAACAACCTCACAGCTGAGACATTTACAGGCACATTAGTAAATACACTTTCACGTCTCACAGAGAGGAGGGCAATTTCTTCAACGACCCAAATGAGACATCCTGCAATCACAAGTCGTGCTTTAATTAAGAAGGATCCTCCTGAAAGCAAAGCACAGGTTGACCCAGCAGGTCCTTTACACCCTGCACATTCAGGAGCTGTGATTCACCCACTTCGGACTACTCACTGCAGAGAGGTTTAAATCCTCTGATGAGCATGTGGATGTGGCTGGAAAGACAAGGCTGCAGGCCAAGCTGAGCCCATCACACCCCACTCCCCGGAGCCCCACACCTCTCAGCAGCCACAGCCCAGCAGCAGGAATAACTGCGCCTTTTGGAACGGGGCCACTCATTTGTTTGCTGCACTTAGTTATTTCCAGCTGAGCTACAGGACAGATTTCCCATACAGAAACGCTTGTAGCTTTATTCAGAAGATAAAGAGGAGGATGTCTTYTACTCCACAAGAGGTGGGAGATGGAGTTCTGCAGGAATAGGATGTGCCACATGTCATCTCACAGCCCAAGCCCCATCAGAGCAATGAAGACATTTCTCTGCTCAGCTCCTCACCTCCAAGAAGTGCAGGACCCAAATACAGCCCACACAGAGGAAGGTTGCTCAGTGGTACAGAAGAATAAAGGGTCAGGAAAAGGAATATAATCTTTGCTGCTGAGATGCTGGGTGGAAAACTGAAAGCTGGCCGAAATTCAGCATATCTGTGTTCCCAGAGAAACATGGTGAGCACGTTTCCAGCAGAAACATCTGAGAGAAGGGCTTGAAAACTGGAAAGTGGCACTGCAGATCAGGGATTACCACRAGATAGGCACTCATCACTTGTGAAAGTCCTTCCAACCCAGGCACACTGGGAGAACAGGTAAAAGCRTAAGTACAGGATTAATATTTTAAAGATGAACAGCTGGTTAAAGTTTAATACCTGTCCCACTTGTCATCTGAAATCCTTCATGAAGGGAACTGGGTTCAGATGAGACTTTAGTCTTTAACATGAGGTCAGTTGCCATCCAAGCTCCTGCCAGCCCGAATTAAAGCTGACGGGCTGAGAGCCAGGCATGCCAGTGAGCAGAGGTGGCTGCCAGGGGTCCCATCCACCTCCTCCCCAGCACAGGGGACACAAAGGAGCTGCACCGTGTGCATCAGAGCRTTAGGGTGGCATTAAGTAAGCAAAGCCTTTGGGGTTTGTGCTTTGCTACAGACTTTGGACAGAAGCTTTCTCAGAACCCGTGGACTCTGAAGTCTCTTTTTGATCTTTGCATTGAGAAATAATACCCCAAACAGATCAGGACCCAGCAAGATGYATYCCAGAGTCCTGAGAGAATTGGCTGATGCAGTTTGCAAGACACTCCCCATGGTATTTGAAAAGTCATGGCAGTCAGGTGAAATCCCAGAGGACTGGAAAAAGGGAAAYATTGTMCCCATCTTWAAAAAGGGTGGAAAAGAGGACCCTGGGAATTACCTGTCAGCCTCCCCTCAGCATCTGGAAAGATCATGGAACAGATACTGCTAGAAGCTCTGCTAAGGCACATGGAGACAGGGAGGTGATTCAGGACAACCAGCACAGCTTCACCAAGGGTGAGTCCTGCCTGACCCAACTAGTGACCTTCTGTGGTGCACAGACCACGTCACTGGGCAAGGAAAGAGCTACAGATGTCATTTATCTGGACTTTTAAAAGTCTTTGACATGATCCCACACAACTTCCTTYTCTTTAAATTGRAGAGAAAKTGATTGATAAGTGGGCTGTTAGATRGATAAGAAACTGGTTAGAAGGTTGCATCCAGAGAGTAATGGTCAGTGGCTCAGAGTCCTGATGGGCATCAGTGATGAGTGTTGTCCCTCAGGGGTCTGTACTGGGACCAGTGTGATTTAATATCTTCATTAATGACACAGACAAAGAGATCAACTGCACCCTCAGCAGGTTTTAAGATGACATCAAACTGAGTGGTGTTGAYACACCTGAAGGACAGGATGCCATCCAGAGGGACCTGGACAAGCTCAAGGAGTGGCCCATGGGAATCTCATGAATTTTAACAAGGCCAAGYTCTGGAGGTGCCCCTGGGTCAGGGCAGCCCCCGGGATCAGCCCAGGCTGGGCACGAACAGACCGAGAGCAGCCCTGCCCCGAAGGACTCGGGGGTGCTGGGGGTGAGAGGCTGGACATGCCCCGGCCATGGCACTCACAGCCCAGAGAGCCAAAYGTGTCCTGGGCTGCACCCAGAGCACCGTGGGCAGCAGGGGAGGGAGGGGATTCTGCCCCTCTGCTCCGCTCTGCTGAGACCCACCTGGAGCATCCAGCCCTGGGGACCCTGCACAGGAGGGACAGGGACCTGCTGGAGCCAGAACAGAGGAGGGACACCACAATGATCAGGGGGATGGAGGATCTCTCCTATGATAAAGGTAGAATTGGAATTCAGCCTTGGAAAAAAAAAGGCTTTGTGGTGAGACCTAATAGTGGCTTTTCAGTACCTGAAGGGAGCCTGCAGGAAAGATGGAGAGGGGCTTTTTACAACTTTTACAGCTTGTACTGACAAGACAAGAGGGAATGGCTTCAAACTGAAAGTTTCAAACTCASTCTTTACTGTGAGGTTGACAAGGCACTAGAACAGGCTGTGCAGGGAAGCTGTGTCCAAGCCTGGGTTGGATGGAGCTGGGATCAAACTGATCTGGTGAAGGATGTCCCCATCCATGGCAGGTGGGGTGGAATTACACGAGCTTTAAGGTTCCTTCCAACCCAGGCCATCCTGTGGTACTGGGATCAGCACATCCAGCAAAACACAGCTCAGTATTAAAGCCAGACTTTCCCCACACTGCTGGGCTGCTTTTGCCCAGTAAGCAGAGAGAKAAGCAGCAATGATTCTTCAGTCAGATCACAATTACTGATTTATACAAGTGTTGTATTTGCATACAGCTGGAGGAGTGGAAAARCCTTGCTCCAGCAGGAAACAAGCTGTCTCTGACCCATCTGGGAAGATGAGAGCATCGCTGAACTTACAGACARCATGCAACAGGATGGTGGCACGGGTCAGAGGATACCTAGTGAAGTCTAAAGTGTTTACAGAAGACCAAGCAGCTGGGCTGCTCTTGTGCAGATCTATAACACCGGGAGAAAAAGCAGGATGTTTTCCCTGGAAGGCAACAGTGAGCACAGTGGGTTTGGCATCTGTTTCAGGAGGTCCTACCTCTGTCAAAATTCTGGACAAAGCCTGTTTGTCTGAGACTTTGCAAAGAGTGGAGCGAGCATCAAAGCTCTCCTTGGTTTTGTAGGTCAGGAAGGCTTTGGGTTTGGCAGGGTGTCAGCTCACATGTATTCTGTAAAGTGCACTTTAATTTTTCATTGTAGCAGCACCTACAGACTTTGATTGAAATAAATAATGAACCAATTTGTATCATGAATCTAGGAATCACTCTCTTCTGGTTCCCATCATGGAGAGGATTTTCTTCCCGGTGACAAGTGTTAATGCATTTATGCCCTAGTTTCACACAGTGGGTGTCACTATTGAAGTGTCAGGAAGGAAGGTTAGAGCTGCTTTTTCAGACTGTTCCTGTCAGCCTCAGCAGTCCGGTTTGGATGAAAACATCCCAGCAGAACACAGCCTGAAAGAAAGCTGGATTTTAAACAGCACAGCAAAAGTCTTTGTGCTGTATATGATTAAAATGTAACATTGAATAGGTCTTTTTCCCGGCCTGAGTCAGGGAGGATGGCTCCACTGTGTAAAAATTACAGGGTTTTTTTGCAGAATGACAGAAGTTTTATAAGTCTTTAATGTAGTTAAGAGACCATTTTCCATGGTTTTCTCATTTTTCAATGCTGTTTTCTCTGACAAGTCCCCCAGCACAAATCCTGACAGGTACCATTCCAGTTGTGAGAGCTGACAGGGGACAGCTGGCCRTCCACCACAGTGGGACCCCAAAGCAGTGGGGCAGCAGAAATGGCCAGAACCAAAACCCAGTAGGATCCAGACACTGTTTGATTTGAACCATTCTGTGTGAGTCATGCTAATTTTAATAAATAATAACAGTTATTTGGGGAGGGGAAAACCAATTACCAAAAGCAGCCTTACTATAATTTCAAAGCATTACCCAATTACTTTAGTACAGTTCCATTTAGAGAGAAATCTAGATTAAGTGCACACAYTCAGCGCTGTAACCCACCCAGATAAACTAACCCTGTTTGCAAATTAACACTGCAGAAAAAGTGAAAAAATACTGGCCAGATCAAACAATAACAGAATTAAAGCACAACAGCATGGCTTACAGGAGTGCTCTAGCAGCATCCTTGGGAGGCTGCACTGAAGAGGAGATGCCATTAGGCAGGTAMAACAGCAGAAGTATTAGATTGCAGTGTTAGAGCTGCACCCACCTCCCTTGCAGAGCTTTTAAAATGTCACAGCAAGGCAGCAATATCAGCGTGCTGATACGAGATTAAGACCCCTTTTTGGACAGAAAAAGGATAATTATTTTCTCCTGGAGAGTACCCATAAATTAATTTTATTCACCCAGACCACCTTTGTCATTGCTGGAAGCTGATGCTGAAGGACCACAGGCTCTGCCCTAGATGACACCACATCGCATGCAAATCTCCAGCTCAGAGCGGTGGTAACTGCACAAGATATAATGTCTTGTGACATGGTGAAGGTCAGATTAGACTATTTGACCTTCAGGCTAAATTTATCAATTCGGTGAAATATATTAATAACAGTTTTTAATTAAGACAACATAATAGAAAGAGCAATACTGCTTGGTCCATTGCAGATCCGTATTAAAGTACAATATTCATTTAATGACTTTTGTACATGATCTAGTTAAAATTAGCCGGGAGAGCTGTTGCTGTAACACATGGGTAATGCAAGCAGAAAGCTGAGACTCACCAAGCGAAGCCTCTGCACTTCATTACAACCGCAGCAGCCTCAGCAGGGCCAGACACGCCAGTGGGGAGTAACACAAGAGGGAAAGCTCGAGGATCCTGCATGCTACAACTCACAGGCCTTAAGGAACAAAATGCAGCTCATTACCCTGGTATTGTTTTGACAGAAACAAAACCCAAATTACTCATTTGCTGCTGCTATTTCCACTCCATCAGCAGTCGGGTACGCCTGAGTCGGTGCTGGAYGCTCTGCCCAGGGTGGTGTTAGGCAGTGCCAGGCTTTCCCAGGCTCTGTGCAAGACCCAGCTGCCACAGGGACAAGGGGGACAAATCCAGAAAAATACTCTTTTCTACTCCTTTTCTGCATACATTAATCTACATGCTTATTCCTGTTTACATTATGAGGTGTATGTCATAAAAGAGCTTACAGGATGTGTATTGCAGCCAAGTTAATATTGCTGTTGGAGCCTCAGTCTCTGTGTTTCCTGACTTAACATTGCCCAGTTAAAACTCCTTTTTAAAAAAAAAAAAAAAAAAAAAAAAATTTGCATTTGTCTAATGGTGTCAATTAGCGGTTTGAACCCATTTCAGGTAAGAATGTTGTGTAGAGCACCAACGAGCACCTGCAGGAAAACTAGCAAGAGAACAAGTCCTATACTGGAGACAATAATATTCAGAAGTATTAGTCAATATAGAAATGTGTACAAACACAGTAAAGAAGCTACTTTTAGCAATAATATTCAGAAGAGTTTAGAAATGTGCCTGCATTATGAGACCTTTTTACATATTACTTTGGAGAAACCCAGAGCTTTTCTTTTAGGGCAGCTCAACTGTCCTTTCAGGAGACAGAGTGTGCTGTGTACAAGAACTGTAATCTTAAAAAAAAAAARKWKTTTTTCYACAGATGTCATGACTTGGATTTTAAAGGCAGGAAGCATTTCCCAATGCTTGTGCAGATGAGCTAAGGCAGATGGACCTTATATTAAAGCCTTCCCTACCTCCCAACACAAGCACRCACTCCTGTACCCAGCCAAAATCCTACTCAGAGATGTTTCCCATTTCACAAAGCTACTGAAAAGCTAGCAAAACACCCATGGCAATACCATGAAGACATGCAACACCTTATAAATTTGACCCTTACAACATCAAGGCTTGATGTCAGCAGCATTGCCAAACAACCCCTGTTGTTGTAGATAGCTGCAGCTCTCTGCATTCCTAGGAAATCCTTTGCAATACCACTTGGACTCTGACCTTCTCTCCCTACTTCAACTCATTCGAGAAGAGTCAGTGTCTCGATTTCTGCCCTGGGAGTCATGAGCATCCCTGGCTGGAGCCAGCCCTGCTGTGCCCCTGGCAGAGCTGCTGGCAGCTGCCTTTGCCAGCTCAGGATCTGGTAAACCAGACTAAATGTCTACTCACACGTCAAGTTTTTTAGACTAGCACTCCACTGTCAACATTTCAAAGAAATCACGAAAAGACCTCATGTCACAAAAACTGAAGTACTTTTAAACAAACAAACAAAACCCAAAACAAAAAGAAAAAATAAAAAATAAAAAAAAAAGGAAGAAAAAAATAAATCCTTCTCACTCCTTCTCCTGTAAAATGTTGTTCGTGAGTTTTATAAAAGTTTAAAAAAATAGGTTTCCTTCAGGCTAGGCACTGAATAATTTTAAAGGAAAAAATACTTCAAAGACACATTTTCCATTCTATTTGCATTCAGGCATTTTGTTTTTCTGAAAATTATTAACTCAGTAATATCACAGGCTATTCTTCCACGCGCTGTGAGCTTTGKCTACCCAGAAGATAATTTGTCGAGTGCAAAGACCCGTGGAAGGGAGGGAGAAGGCACTCTACAAAAGTTTGTGAGTCATCCCAAGAGATTAGCACAACATTTGCAAGGGCATGCATCCTGGACGTGAAAGTAAGAGTTGCATAGGGTGTACAAGCACCGCAGTTCGCTTTAAAATGAAGACAGAGGAATTTAGACTGGAGAGGTTGAGCGCTCTGATAACACCTGCTCACAGCCACTCTGGCTGCCCCTCTGCCAGGGGTAAMACGAAGCCCAAGCCCTGATGTGTCCACCAAGAAAGAAGGGCTGACACAGGGACCGTGTTTGAATCGGTTGCCACTGCACTGGTCAGAGCGCACCTGCATCTTGTGTCCATCCCCCGCAAACTCCCACAACCCTCAGAGACCAGGGAGTGAAGGCACTTCTGAGACGATTCCTCTCCCAAGGCTCCACCGCGCTCTCTCCCAGCCAGAAGAAGAGAAGATTTGACAGCCCGTTGAGAGAAATTCACGAGCATTAAAAGGRTACCGAGGGAAAGCACTGAGGTTAACGGGATGGGCTATATTAAGGCCATTTACAGCTTTATGGCACCTTCCAAGGGGCATCAGAGCTTTTTACAGCCACGYGGAGCGGTCGGATAGTTACAAACTGAGACAGGTTTGATAGAGTACCCCAGGCCACTCGAAGGAGAGGCAGCACAGTTAACTTCAGAGTCTGAGGTCAGCTCTTGATGTTTTCCTCTTGCGTATCTCATCCACAACTGCTCCCGGGCTCACAACACCGCATAAATCGCAGCCCGTTTTGTGCGAACAGGAGTATTCAATGACACAGAGAACTACCTTCTGATGATTAGGGGGGAAGGGAAATCGGCCACATGCTTCATGCTGTCTGATTTTATTAAACCGCTGAGTACGGGGAAGGGGGGGTTGGTTGCTGTTTTTTCTGCAGCGGCAGCCCCTCTTCCTCATATCCCCGGGTCCTGCTGCACCGCAAGACAGGAACAGGCACTGTCACAACATGACCTAATCCACGGCGGGGACACAGGACACAGTGTCACAGCGGGCGATGGAGCTGCCCCTCGCCCTCCAGGCAGGCACGCCGGGATCAGCAGGGCAAGGGCTGGTCAGAGACCCCGCAAGCACCCCCAAATCGGGGAAATGGCCYACTGATCTCCAGAGGAACGAAACCCCCCATGCCTGGCAGGACGGACCCTAAGAACATCTGCCCCATTGACCTACAGAGCGATGGACCCCAGTGGCCCCTGGGCACGAACTCCTGCAACCCACCAGCCCAAGATGATGGGGTACGCATCCCCCTGAGCCCCTCCAGAGGACATGCGACCCTCAGCCCCCCTGGGGATGGAGCTCAGGGATCATGGGGGAGGCACCTCACTGACACATGGAGGAGGGGCTGTTGCCCCGCACAAACAACTCTGGGTAAGATGAAGAGCCTCAGCCCCGGGCTGGGGAGATGCACCCTGCCCTCCTGCAGGACACGGAACCTCCAGGGAGCTGGGGGAGGCACCCACCATCTCCGGGAGATGCAGCCCCRCTGGCAAAGGCGAGGGGGCTGCCCCTCACCGTCCGCCGGGCACGGAAACCCCCGGTGCCGATGGCGGGGCGGGATGACCAGAGCGAGCGCCGGGCGATGCAGCCCCCGCGTCCCGCTGCGGCAGCGCGGGGGGAGCGCCCAGCCCTGCCCAGCCCAGCCCTGCCCAGCCCCGCGGGAGCGAAGCCGCCGGAGGGGCAGCCCCGGCCCCGCCGCCCCCGCCCGCAGCCGCGCCCGCTCCCCACTCACCTGCGGGACGGGGGCCCGGCGCCCCGACACCTGCCCGGGGCGGGCTCACCGGCCCGGAGCCGCTCTCGCCGCCTGCTGATCCCGGCCCGGCCCGCGGAGCGGAGCGGAGCAGCGGGGGCGGCCCCGGCGGGGCGGGAGCGCGGGGATCCCGGGAGGGGCGGCCCTGGGCGGGCGGTGCCGGGCGGGGCTCCCCTCCCTCCCTTCCTCCCTCCCTCCYTCCCTCGCTCCGCGGGACACCTGGGGCACGGACCGCGCTGCAGGAGCTGCCTGGCATCTGCGGCCCCCGCCGAGCACGCCTTGTTCTCTGACAGGGTTTCAATGTTTTCGGGCACATCGGGATTTTTTCAAGTCCTTTAAACGTTTTCCTTGTATCGCTTTTATCTTCGGTTCTCGCTCAGCGGGCAGTGCTAGTTCCAGGGATGATTTAAATGAACAGTGAATTACCCTTCCCCACCCCCCACCCCACCAAATCTAAACCGATTCTTTCTATTTTTAAATAAAGTTC